>NC_059352.1:2772500-3072500 GCF_019703515.2 Myxocyprinus asiaticus
ATTACCATTAGAGGGAAGGTAATATATAAAGGTGAGGCAATGGAGTATATGGATTACATTTAAAATAATGAGTGTATGGTATTTTTGGATGTCTTTTGATAATATATCTTAATAAAATAGATGCACATTGTTTTTAACTGCATGTTGTCGACCAGTGAGAGGTTTGGTTACATCTACTCATTCTTTATTATTACTGTTTTCTGTTAGAATAATAGTATCACAACTCATCACAACTATGATGGATGTATGGGAATTATGAAGTGACAAAAAAAACTAAAATCTTATATTTGTGCTTCTTTAAAGCCACCCTTTGTTTGGATTACAGCTCTGAAGACAAACTCATCCATTTACATTTTTTTGTACATATTTAAAAATGCCAAAGTAAATTTTTTTTATTATTTTACTCCTCAGGTACCGTCAGGGTATGGCTCCGATAACATATACCAAACTTCGTAACCGTACACCAATGCATTTTTGAAATACAGTATTTTTCGACAAAATTCAAAATAGCTGACATCAAATATGGCCGACATAGGAAAATTGGGTATTATTTGATTCTGTTTGGCCCAAGGAATCTAAAGAGACCTTATGTTTTTAAGCCAAACTTTTCAGAAGTTATAAGCAAAAGTAGCCATTTTTTATACTACTTGACCAGTAAGAGGCGCTGTGCCGAAACTGCTCCAGTATGCTCAGTTCATGCTTGTGATGACATATACCAAGTTTCATAACCGTACACCAATGCGTTTGTGAAAAACATCATTTTACGACAAAATTCAAAATAGCCGACACCCAATATGGCCAACATAGGAAAATTGGGTATTATTTGGCTTAGCATGCCCAAGAAATCTAAAGAGACCTTATGATTTTAGGCCAAACTTTTCAGAAGTTATAAGCAAAAGTAGCCATTTTTTATACTACTTGACCAGTAAGAGGCGCTGTGCCGAATCTGCTCCGGTATGCTCAGTTCATGCTTGTGATGACATGTACCAAGTTTCTTTTCAATACGCCAAAGTGTCACCAAGATATAGCTTAACAACCTCTTTGGCGTGCTTGCTATCAAATCGTTGAAGCGTTATGTGAGAACTTTGGTCAATCAAAAAGTTTTTGATAACTTTTTGTCACGAGTGCCCCTAGGTGATACTCACCAAATATTGTGTTTGTATTTTTGACTGATAGTTTATGTAAATTGTAATAAACCCCATTTTTTTGTGCTTCAAATTAAAGTTTATAATGCTGTTATTCATCTCGAATCTAGTTGGTTTGATTCATGGCTTAAAACTGTGTATTAAATATATTTTTTAAATCCCTATGGAGAAAATGAATAGCAAAAATCTCCTGCTGAAAAAGTTGTCAGTCACTATTGCGCTCTGTTGAAAACGTTGGTATTGAAATGGACATTTATGCACAACTCTCCATTGCTTCCTAAAAAGCTGAGTTTCCAAAAGCTAATGATACCATTGTTTGATATTTCAGAGAAAATTACTTTATCTTCTCTTTCCTTTTCAGTATGGTCTCAGTGGGTCCACATACATCTCTCTTCTCTTGTTTTCATTTCCAATTAATTTACTTAATTTATTTTCATCTCAGAGCCTCACATGGTCTCAAAGGAAACCGCCTCCTGTGTGTGATGAGACGTGTGTTCGATGTTTGCAGAAGTGATTTACTCAAGGTCTCTCTCTGGGGTCGACTCGCTATCTGTCCAACTGCCTTCCAGTTGTTTTCTTTTTTTTTCTTTTTTTTTTTTTTTTCTCAGTGTCCTTCACATCTCTGTTATACAATCAGCAATTATCCAAGACTAAAGAATACCAACACTGTCAGTGAATTAGGCGTTAAAGTCAATGTTTATTGCACAAAAAACAGACTATAAGCTTTATATTATGATTCAGAATGTAGTATCTTTTCTCTGAATCTTTTATGCTTAATTTGTTGTTGATAATTTATTGTATTAATTTTTTTTTGAAAATCTATCCATCGAAAGTACTAAGATAATTTTTAATGGAATAATTAAAGAAATATTCTGGATTCAATTCAAGTTAAGCTCAATCGACATCATTTGTGGCATAATATTATGTATAACTTTGCATGGAAAAGGTTAGTAAGAGATTTTATCACACTAAAATCATGTTAACACACATACTGTTTATATCTTGGGGCTATACTTTTGAATCAGTGAGTATTTTAACATTTACGTCTTGGCCCCTATTCACTTCAACTGTAAGTGTCTCACTGTAACTAAGATTTTAGTTTTATTTATTTATTTATTTATTTCATCCCCTTTTCTCCCAATTTGGAATGCCCAATTCCCACTACTTAGTAGGTCCTCGTGGTGGCGCGGTTACGCGCCTCAATTCGAGTGGCGGAGGACAAGTCGCAGTTGCCTCCGCTTTTGAGATTGTCAATCCGCGCATCTTATCACGTGGCTCGTTGTGCATGACACCGCGGAAACTCACAGCATGTGGAGGCTCATGCTACTCTCCACGATTCACGCACAACTTACCACACGCCCCACTGAGAGCGAGAACCACTAATCGCGACCATGAGGAGGTTACCCCATGAGACTCTACCCTCCCTAGCAACTGGGCCAATTTGGTTGCTTAGGAGACCTGACTGGAGTCACTCAGCACACCCTGGATTCGAACTTGTGACTCCAGGAGTGGTAGTAAGCTTCAATACTCGCTGAGCTATGCAGGCCCCCGGTTTTTTGTTTTTTATTTTTTTTAAAGAAAAGGAGATTTGTTAGGACCAGGCTGACTCCTATAAGGAGAAGACCAGGGGATTTTAGGGATGTTCTCCATCCCATGGGGTCTGGCATTGGAGCTGGTCTGAAGTGTTTCTCAAGCTGGCTCAGAGTCAGCCAATTTGGGATCAAGAAGATGTGTTGGTGCCTAGCCGAGCTGGTCTTCCACCAAAGCTGGACTGACATGCGACAGTTCTGCCAACAGTGTGACAAATGCTATACATATGTGAGAAAAGGTCCCTTAGGCAGAGCAGAACTCAATTCCAGTAGCTAGAAACCAGAGTTCAGATGCAAAAAGTGCCTCACCAAGTGGCCAAAAGCGTATTCATCAAACGGTTCATACCTGTGTGAAATTACATAAGACTCAGACCCTGTAATGTGCCAATACACTTCTAGCAAGATTGAAGAAAGAATGGATGTGATGTCATTTCGAACAAAATCTTGCCAACAAAAAAAGGGTGTTTTTGAATTTGTTGTGGTTGTTTGTAATAGCTTGCCAGCACAAACTTTTAGGAAAACTTAACCAAAATATGTCTGTCATTTACTGATTTTTAAAAACATTGATGCATAATTCAAAATGCTTTCTGGTTTATTGCAGTTCCTAATTAGTTTAGATATATTGCCACTGTAAAGGATGCTAATAGACCTAAGAATTGCAGCAAAGGATGTAAAAACCTCCTGAGACCAGAGCGTGACTGCTGTTTGCATTTCCCTTTTTGATTTGTATCTGGTAGCACCTAGCAGGACTAAAGTGTGAAATATTTTAAATAGAAAGTCAGATTTTGTTTTATCAAATTGTTTATGATGTTTCCAGGAGTGTTGATTATTCATGTTTTTGAGACATTACAGACATTACATCAGAAATTAACATAAATAATTCTGATTCAAAGTAATGACCAGCATCATCCAATCACTGCCAACCATGTTAAAATAAAATGATACATTATAAATTGTGAATCTATGTACTGATTATCATTGTCACATGTCTGTCAAACATGTTGAGTGATCCAAACATCATCTGCAGACTGAAACTGAACTTTTGATCAGATTTTAGGAGTGAATGCACTTAACTGCATAGAGAGCTATAGGATGCTCCCTTGCTCCCTATTTAGTGAATGACTTAACCTCCAGTGTGCTGTCTGTCTGCACTGTTCTCAGAACAGTTTGAAATGCACCTTATTCTCATTCTAACTCCATATAAAGCCTCTGAAAGCAACATTTTTCAGCTTTTGGATGAACCCATTGATTCTCAATTTGATAATGCACAGACAGTAAATATAGGATTTCTAAGGAAAAAAAGTGCTAAAGAACACATTAGTGTACATTGTGTTTAGCAACATGGTGTTTCACAATAAATCACTCAAATAAAAAATAAAAAATCGGATGTCGGATGAAACTAGAGACTCTAATCTTTTGACTCGAACATGTTTCAATGTAAAAGCTTAATTAGGTTTCTTACCAGATGAAGTTTTGTTGGCATTTCTCCCAAAGACAAACTCCGCTGTGATCAGCACCATGTTGTTTTGTCACATGACTCTTGTTGAAAGTTTAACCCTTTACTGACAGCCCAGAGTTTTATAAACTGAGATCAGTCAGTTCAAATGAACTTAAATGATGTGTTGCGTATAACGAAGCCAAAACACAATGTCCATGCATGTGTACGCGGGGTCGCATGAGGTTATAGTGTCCCTGAGAAACAGACCAAAAGAGAGACATAAGTGAGGAATTGTAGAGAGCAACAAATGACTTTACAAATCAAATGTTTTTGACTGAATTAATAAATTCAGTAAATAATAAATTAATCGGTTGCAACAAACTCATGCACATTTTTATTTCCAAACGGATCACACTGTGAATTCATCCACAGTAGGTCAAAAGTTTGTGACCTTAAATCAGTCTGTGCTTACTGAAATTCAAACCACTGCCCCTAGTGGCTGATGTAGGAAATGATGTAATACAGTCTACAATAATGCATATTTTATTAACTTTACCTCCGAACCCCAACCCTAAACCTATCCATCCGTGAAGTAAAAATGTTTTAGAGTGAAAAATTTACCTCCAAATCATGCTCACCGGTTTTTATGTGAATGCAATTACTTCCTGGTTTCCGCAGGACAAGAACCCGTGTCTCGGAGGTTGCTTGTGCAACGTGACATCAGTAGCGCTAGAGGGAAATGTATTCACACTTGAATTGGTGCAAAAATGTCTGATAGGGATGCTGCTTGACAGGGGTACATGAACTTTTGGAAGCATTCATTGAAAATACCTCAAAAGTACGACTGAATGACAAATCCAAGCAAGTTTTACTCTACATAAGAGCAATATCAAGCTTATGAAATATTTTAGAGCAGAGCAAATCATTAAACAAGTTTATTTACTAGAAATGTTTTATTCATTTCCATGATTTTTATTGTAGCCTATGTTTTTTCAAGTCCAGGTCATTATAGACCTAAACTCTATATAACTGCATTAAAAAAATCGGGTAAAATTTACGGTAAAAAAATGGGCAGCTGTGGTTAACAGCAATACAATGACCATGTTTCAGGTATTACGGGATGTCAGTTTGGTGACTGTATATTTTACAGTTCACAACTGCATATATTATTAGTTGATATAATGTTAATATACCAACCTACTGGGACTACAAATATCTGCTTTTAAATGTAAAGTTGAGAATGCCTAATTATTGTTTTTTCAACGTTATTTTAACAATAGTTTACTGTAAAAGTGCACGTATTGTCCTAAGCATAATATACATTTACAATATTTATTAACACTGTAAGGTACAGTGAATCATACTTTTTACTTATAATTTTCTAAACAATATTTTAACATAAAATCACATGCATTGTTAAATAAAATGTAATTTTTCATAATTTTATGTAGTGTTTTTTTTGTGTGTGTTTTTTTACATTCTTTTCCAATAAAATTTCAAAAAAATTGTTTACAGTGTGGACTAAAAGCCATACAACTCCACTTTTGATTTCCTCGGGTCTTTGAGGAGTAAAGTTCAACAAAAACTGCTTGTGGTTTTCCACAATGCAACAGTATTTAATACTCTCCAATATTTCATTGATACATCTACTACCTCTGAGGTCTGAATACTTCAAGATCTGCCAATAGAGCGTCACCAAAGGCATATATTACTAATCTCAATGCACACAGGGCGAGTTCATTTGGCCGAGAATGATATTCAGTGTGTCAAGGTGATCATACTATTTGCCAGTTTATGAGCTTGAAAAATCCATCAAACCTGAGGCAGCAATTATCTCCACGGTATGTGCTCGCTCACGATAAACTAACTTCCCTCTTATCTCAACACAGATCAATACTGTATTTATAATGCAGAGATACTTTCTAAACCAAAGACTAATAGTCATCGGGACTTCAAAACCACATGACCATAGCATTGTACACTACTGCGCTGATTACTTCTGTATCCAGAACGGATTTTCCCACATGCAAAGCGGTTGATTACACAATTGCAATGAATACATAATTAACAATGACATATTTGCGATTTATGTTTATATTACGTTCGGGTAGCCAGACCTTTCGGATGACAAAAGGTCTGGGCCAATCAGATTAGAGCTTGTCAGATCAAGCAAGTGCTTTACAGTTTTGTGTGCCATCTGTGTCAGACTGAGACTAGGACGAGACTAGAACGAGTAGAGTTTGTTGTTAGGCCAATGCGAAAAGCTTTGATTCTGTGTATCAATTATCATCACAGGTATTTTTAACTCTAATGGTTTTCTGTAAAAAAGCCCCAGAGTATTCCAGCGGCACTTTCCAGACAGGAAACAAGAAAGTTGCCTTCCGAGACGCATTGGTGAACTTCCTCTAATGACCATTATTTATTTCAGCTGTCTAACCGTTGCAAGATACTAATCTTCCTCACCATTCACCACTGAGCCTGAAAAGGGGACACCATTAGAACACTGAGAGGGGGAAATTACTATGTCTAGTTAATTGCGAATATAATGGCAATTAATAATGTGCTTGGATACAAACAGGGACAAAAGCAGTGTTATTTAAAGGGGCTGGTTGACACAAAAGCTGCGCAATTGTGCACATTCTATTTAATGACACTCTTATATCAGCTAAAACAAGATGCTCACGAGATGTGATATGTTAAATACATTTATCTCTACTATGCTAAAATGTGGGTAAAGCTAGCTGTATGTCATATCGAAGACAACCATGGTTCATGAAGGTGAAATGCATTTTTATACATGCACAGAAGTAATTGAATTTACAAGTATATCTACGCAATCTAGATTATAAGAAATGCACTTGAAAAGAATATGCAAATAGTAGAAAATAGAGATTGCAAGGGCTAATGAGACGTAGAATGAATTGGCATAATCACACATGCTCTTAATTACCTACAGTCAAACTGTGAGCAGGTAGTTATTGATTTCACATATTAGCAGTGGTCAATTGTCAACGTTGACATTTCAACTAGCGGTCACACCCAAATGATACCTAATGAATAGTCTCAGATGTGCGTGAGAACTGCTGTTAATATGTTTACTTTATATTGTGTTTGTTATTCCAAAAGTAACAATTTGAATAATGTTAAATGAATGTTTTTCTCTTTAACAGCATATGTTTAATGATGTGTTTACCCTCATATAGGGGACCATAAACAAATAATTCCCTTTTCTAATTTGCATATGACATTAATAAAAACTAATGATGTACAAACAGTGGTAAATAATTGCCTTTGATCTTCCGTCTCACTTTTTCACATTTATATCTTTTTAGAAATATATTTAACTACTGTAAATGTATTTTTTAATATTACGTTTAATTTTTTTTAGTATGAATTTTCCATAAATATGTTATTGTACATACAAGAGGTATTTCCATCAGTAATGTATTTAGAATATATGTATATATATATATATGTATATATATATATATATTCTAATCGAATTAATTACATGGTATGCCGATTTATTAATCAAATTAATCGCATACATAAATATTTGTTGAGAAAGCCCCACAAATAGCAATAATCCAATATACTGTATAATGATTAAATAATTATAAATAGATATATTTAAATTATAAATAAAATATATATATTATAAAAAAAAATAATAATAATACAGATAATTAAAATGCATTACAATATTTTGGCACCCATGTAAAGCATTTAATAAGACAATACAAAAAGTTGCTATAGAATGCAATATATTATTTATTTCCATATTATTGAACATAAGCCAATCATTGGCCTACAGACTACAGCAATCCATTTCACAAGTGAATTCGTCAGTCAGTCCGAGATTTATTATGAGGGCTTTTTAAGGACGCATCAATGTACACCTGCGTCAGACGGAAGCTGTTGGAGCGTCTCAGTTGCATCACGCCATAAATATACCAATTTTAGGATGCTGTGTCAAGTTAAACGAAGTTTGAAACTTAGAAAAACACATATTGAGATCCCTGCATTCGTATTTGAGCTCCATCAAACTTTGTTTTGAACGCAAGAACGCGTCCTTGTGTTGTGTCTTCTGCTCTCGGTAAGTGTGGTTTGTTCTCTGTATATGCTGCACGTTGCCTATACAGTGAGTTTTGCGTACTGCCCCCTGGAGAAAACATGTGGTACTTCAAGCTTGAATTGCTCAGATGTAAGGGGACATGATTAATTGCGTATTTTTTTTTAATGCTTTATTTTTTGTATAATCAATCGCACCAAATTAACATGTTAAATCGAAAGCCCTAATATATATATATATATACACATACACACACACACACACACACACACACACCACAACCGAATATGGGCAATGGGTAAAACTGCATTGTTGCAACAGTATATTGTATTTGTTAACATTAATCAACAACATTAGTAAAGATGATCTACACAAAAAATACTTTAATGGTTTACGCATTTCAATTTATTACAATTTTATCAAATTTAGTTGAGAAATTAAAATAAATAAATAAATAAATAAATAAATAAATATTTTACGTTTTATTCATTTAATGGTTTACACATTTCAATTTCTTCACAAAATTCCATCAAATTAAGCTGAGAAATCTTTAAAAAAAAAAATAATAATAATAATAATAATAATAATAATAATAATAATATGTTAAGTTTTATTCATATAATTTAGTTAAAAATTACACAATTCAATTTGAGGGAATTTTGTAATGAAATTGAAATTAGTAAATCTTAAAAAAATAAAAATAAAAGGCAAATTTTAGTTGTTTTAGTGTAAAAATAATGAATACATTTACAGAATATGTAATTAAAAGTTGTATTTAAGCACATTACATATAAAACATTAGTTAATGCATTATCAGCTAACCCTAACCCTAACTTAACCTAACCCTAACCTAACATGAACAATTTTATTTTTTATAAATTATTAACCAAGATTAATAAATCTCTTGAATAAAAAATATTATTCATTGTTAGTTCATGATACCTTATGATTTTACTAATGTTATCAATAAGAACCTTACTGTAACATACTTTAAATGGGTTAGGTTATCTATCTATCCTTTTCAAAATGAAGCGCTCATTTCCAACTTTGCTTTTAATTTCAACTCAGTAAATTCCTCTTCCTGTCATTTTAATTAATTAAACATCCATTTGGGAGTGGCCAATTCAATTCCATTTCCAAGTTGTGAATTGAGAGGAAGCCTATTTTTTTTTTTACATTTTGCTTAACCTTGGCGTTTATAGACGGTATTTGATTTAGGACTCAAAATAAATGATGCAAGTGAGAGTGTGGTGTGTTAATGGAGTGAAATTTGGCCGCTGCAGCTGCTTAGTTTGTTCCCATAACTCCATGCAAAGTATGTTATTGTGAACATTTTCATAAGCATGCTAAACTGCCTGACAAGAGAGAGAAAGATCACACAACACCTGCTGTGGAACAGCAATAGCACATTAAATGCGCATCCTCGTAATAACCATCTCTTCTCAATGCCTTTCAAGGAGCGTCCCGACACTTAGGCACTACATGAAAATGGGGCTGGTGCATTACAAACAAGAGTCAAACACCACAGGAAAACTTTGCACTGTTTAAAGAAATTATGTACCCTTTAATCTCAGTATTAGGATGAAAACATTTGACTTAGAGATAAATAAAACACCCTTGTGGCAGACAGGTCTCATGCTCATTATAAAGGAGGAAGCAGGAACCAGGTTAACAACCAAAAAGACTTTTAATTAAACACAACATAAAAGTGCTTTTCAGCATCTATCTCTCTCTCTCTCTCAAACTGGCATCTTCGGCTCCTCTTTATCTCTCTCCCACTGATTGGAGTAACTCAGTGCCAGGCGTCCATCCTCAAAGCCCGGCCACGCTCTCCTCCTCATCACATAACACCAATGCCCGATTCAGGCCAGGGAACCAATTAACTGGAGGGGAGGTGTTGTCCTTTCGGCCATTCCACCACCGGCTGGTCTTCCCCGCCTCCTGGGAACCTGAGTGAGGATGAGTGGAGGGCGAGGGGAGCGAGAAAGTGAGCGGGAGAGCCCGAGAGAGAGAGGGGAGTGAGAGAGAAAAAAAAAAACTCAGGTTCCTGACCACGCTGCCATTCGTTCCTCAGCCAGCTGGAACACCTCTATTAGCGATGCCGGGCGATAGCACTGGAGATGCTCAGCTGTCCCTTGGCTGCTGCCTTCTGGCGGTTGGCAGTGGGAACAGCCACTGCCTCCTCCGGGCAGTCGGCAGCTTGCTCATCCGCCTCCTGGTGGATGGTAGCGGGCTCCTTCGCCCCCTGGCGGACGGAAGCAGGCTCCTCCACCCACTGGCGGATGGCAGCGGGCTCCTCCGCATCCTGGCGAACCGCTCCGGTACCACCAGATCGTGAATCCTCAGCGTCGCGTTCTTGAGCCAGCAGTGAGGGCTCTCTAACGGTGCGTCTTCCTCCAATCCCGAGTTTCGGCACCACTGTGGCAGACAAGTCTCTTGCTCATAATAAAGGAGGAATCAGGAACCGGGTTAACAACCAAAAAGATGCACACACAGCTCCGTGTGCACCTCTCTCGAACTGGCGTCTCTGGCTCCTCTTTATCTCTCTCCCGCTGATTGGGGTAACTCCGCACCAAGTGTCCATCCTCATAGCCCGGCCATGCCCTCCTCCTCGTCACAACCCTAATTTATAGTCAAAAACATATGAACAGCATTATTTAAGTGCAAAAGTATAAAATGTTCTTAAAAATGTATATTTTGTGTTCCATTGAAGAAAGAAAGTCATACTGATTTGATACTGGTTTGAGAGTCACGAGATGTATAACAGTAGCTGGCTAACCTTTGCTTCACCTCTCTTTGTTGACTAGCCATGTGCTAACCACATGCTCAGAATATACAACAGTATCCTCTATTCTAATGTGAAACTGTACTGTCCTTCCAATAAACTATAATCCAGCATTTTCTTATAGTATATGACTTAATGTAATTAGTAATTTGTTAATTTAAGAAGTAGTTAAACTACAGTCAAGCTACTGTTTAGTTTAGCTACGAGTCGCTAACAAAAAGAAGCTAGCTATTGAAAGCAACTGAATTGGGCATTATCTTAATATAAAAAAAATACATCCCTAACTATCATATGATATGCACAACACATTTTTCAATCACAGCTGTATTTATCGGGTGCTAAAACAATTAATTTTGTTTTTCATTTTAATACATAATAAATAGTAGTAAAACTTGTTTTATTCCTAATTTATAAGCTGCTTTGGTGTCTGCTAAATGTAAATGTAAATATAATTTACAGTAAGGTGACAGCATTAAATGTAAAAATTAAAAAGCACTTTAATTTACATAACTGAGACAAAAACATTAAAGGAATATCCCGGGTTCAATTCAAGTTAAGCTTAATTGACAGAATTTGTGGCATAATGTTCAGTACCACAAAAATTTATTTCAACTCGTACCTACCTAAAAAAAAAAAAAAAAAAAAAAAAGTACAAATTGTGGTTACAGTAAGACAGTTACAATGGAAGTGAATGGTGCCAATTCAGGGGCGGATCTAGAATTGTTTTTATGAGGTGGCAAGTGGGTGGCATGCAGACTATGAGGGGTGACACACCAAAACAAGCACCCCTTTGTAGATCTTATGTATTAATGCTGCCTTTACGTGCATCGGACTTTCCCACTCGGAAGTTGAACATGTATGACCCCTCAAGTCGTAATTATGACTAAGAAACTCTGAGATAATTTTGAAACCCGAGTCTCCAAGATGGGAGGTGTCCTAAACTTTCAACATGGCGGAAGAGAGTACAGTTTCTTTAGTGAATGACAGGTTTTGTTCATTTTTCTAAAATACATTTAATTGTTAGTGCTTGCCGTTTTCGTCATATACATCTATGTATATCAGCAACAATTCTATGCATGTTGTAAATGTTTACACTGTGAAAATAGCTTGTATTTGACCAAAATTCTATTATTGTCAGAAAGCTAACTGAGTAATATGTATTATGGTGTCAAAATAAAAGTTTAAACCTTCCGTCGTCCATGTTTCCTGTTCTTTCTGACAACAAAGCACTTGAACACGACATACTCATAATTACCACTTCAGAAGTGGGAAGTAGGATAATTCCGATAGCACAAGAATGCAGCATAAAGCACCAAGCTTCATTGCAACAAGTACTAGTTCATTCATTGGAGTCACTGTCAAATTACAAATATCCATGAATTTGTGATACAACTGCATTTCCACAGGAACCACATAGTAACCATTTTAAGAGAGAAGGAGAGAAAGAGAAAAAGACAACACACACATAATCTACATACATACAAACAATTCGGCCGAGAAGGCCATCAAAATGGGGGACACGGAAAAGAGCGCAAGCTGCAGAAAAACTGCTGACACTAATAGGCTGCGTCCGAAACCAGGAAAATGCTACAGAAGTAGGAAGGGACCAAGGCACATCCAAATCCAATGTTCATGCCACATCCTGTCTACTGAGGTACCTTCATCTGGTCGATTTGTGAGCGAGAAAGTAGTATTGTAGTTATTAAATATACACTTGGTTATCTCCAAAACTCTACTGATTTTGTTCAAGATTATTAGACCATTCAGTCCAACCAAACCACAATGAAGCAGACGCATTACCTTTAGTGGACACCAGATGGCGATAACTAGTTGCTGGTATCCTAGCAATGATGTGATGTTATGCTGCCTCAGTAGCCTGTCCGATACCAGTTTCTGGAGGTACTTTCGTACACGAATGCTGTCTGTTGAGTCACTGACTGATAGGGCAGCGAGGCAACAAGAAAGCTACCTTTGGTTTTGGACGCAGCCATAGACACCGATAACAGCTGCAATGAACACTTATCATAACCTTCAAAATAACACATTCCAGTCCCAGATCGGCAGTCAAAACACACACAGATAAAACAGAAACCTCTACTCAAGAACTGGAGATGTTTCATCTGGATTATACACATACATGACGAAAGCTATTTCAAAAAGTGGTGAGGACATGTTTCACCTGTCTCAACCCATAACTGACAGCGATGTATCTAATAACCATTCAGTGAATACTTGGAAACAACTGAGAAATTCATCTTTTACCTCTATTTTTTTCCATGTATTTGTCCGTGTGGTCATTGTTGTTGAGGAAATAAGCTCATCAACCCACAAGAGACCAAGCACTGTACTAGCGCTGCAATTGTAGGTACGCGATTGGCCGATGCTGTGATTGGTCGCTGCTGTAATCAATCACGCTATGGATGTGTAGTCATTTGTGTGTTCGGTGAGAGTTTAGGCAGTTTGACATGAATAAACCCCTACACAATATCAATATCAAGTATAATATAATTACATTTATATTTAATACATCTGGATACTTATGTTGGGGCGGCAAAGCTCATTTTTAGGGTGGCATTTGCCCCCACCTCGGTAGATCTGCCTCTGGGCCAGTTTTTGGAGGGTTTAAAAGCAGTAATGTGAAACTTATAAAAGCATTTACATGAATTCTTCTGTTAAAACTCGTGTTATTTGAGCTGTAAAGTAATTTTACAGTCATCATGTTATAAAATTGGATATAACAACACAAAAAAAGGTTAGTAAGTAATTGTATCGCACTAAAATCATGTTAACACACATATTGTTTATCTTGTGACTATACTTTTGAAACAGTAAGTATTTAATGTTTACGGATTGACCCCATTGACATCCATTGTAAGTGTCTCACTGTAACCCAGATTTGTGTTTTTTTTTTTTTTTTTTTTTTTTTTTAGAAAAGAAGGGGTGAGTTTAAATCAAATTTATTTTTTTTTATTTATTTTTTTGTGGTAGGTAATACATATTATGCCACAAATGCTGTTGATTGAGCTTAACTTGTATTGTACCTGGAATATTCCTTTAAGAGTAATGAACAGAAGCATTTAACAAAATATTTTAATATAAAAAGGAAAGCACAAAAATATAGGATATACTTAAAAGATGCACCTTTTTTGTCCAACAGAAGAAAGTAATTCCAGTTTGGAATGACATGAGATTCAGTAAATGGTGACTGGATGAACTATCCAGATATCTCTGAAAGAACAGGCCTCTAAAGAGAACATACATATTGCGATTTGGATCTTATCGCAATACTAGTCGACCTCTTCGACCTTAAAAGTGTTGCCAGTTTCCGAGGGACTGAAACAAGGTCATGTTTGATTATTTTAGGCTTGTGCCAAGGAAGCTGAAGTGACTGTTCTCTGAAATGGTACAGTATCAGATGTCCCTGGTGAAACTTCTGAGGTAACAACAGAAAGATAAATGATGCTGTCACATTTTCTGGCCTGACGTATGGCCAAATCTCCTCTCGGCCTCCTTCACACTACTGCGCGTGTTTATAAAAATACAATAGGCTTAAGAAAAGGACAGGTTACAGTGACACTGACAATATAAACAATAACCCAGAAGCCCTGAATGCAGATGCAGCACAGTTGCAGCCATGCATGCATTTAAATAAAGAGAAAATAGAAATGTACAACTTTTAACTAACAACTCACAATTGGCAGAACGCTTTCACATTTTCATCAGGAAATATTTCAGTCAAAATCCAACAGTCCATGAGTCAAAACTAATTTGTCAACAAAAAACAAAAAGTCTGCATAACAAAATGTGTGTTGCGCTAGCATGCTGCGACGCTGTCCAGACATGGAGTGACATCCTCGTTACTTTCAATCAAAGATACAGAAAATATCGCGGGGAAAATGCTAACCTTGCCAATGGCGAGTCTGATGTGTGGGTGAGTGTGTATGTGTGTGTGTTTGCGTGCTGTTGGCATCAGCAGGCATGCTGAGACAGCTCAGCGTCAGTCAGTGGCGCATGTGGAGGGAGGTCGCGACCCTGCTTGGAGGGAGTCATGCTTTGATCAATTCGAACATTGCGGGATCATTTTGGTTTCTTCTGCCCACCAACTATTCAATTATCTTGATTGGGAACACAGCTAGACGTGTCATGTTGTGGAAATAAACTGCTCTGTGAGCAAAAGAACCGTGTTAATTTTCAACATCCTTTATAATTGGGCTGCGCGACTGAATTCAACGTGACAACGTGATAATTTGACATTTAGGCCATTTTCACACTTGGTTCGATTGATTGGTTCAATCTAGAGTTTAATTCTAACCCCCTTCCTCTGTCATCAAAGGTTTCTATTCACATTGTTCTTTTGGGTTTAAACCACTGTAGATAGGTGATGACTCAAGAAGAAGTAGAACAGCATGTAAATGTGTTATTTGAGTATTTGTCTCTTTGGATTCACTACCAAAACTTTACACGCAAAGAACAACACTTGCATATTTTTGCCATGGATATTGCAAACATTATGAAGAAAAACACAAGTTGCTTTTCAGAAGGAATTGTGTGGCTGCGAGCATGCAAAAATGCAAATTATATGTCATCAATAGCGGTTATACTACACAATTTAGGGCTAATTGTGTCCATGATTGTGGGCACGTTCATGTCCTGGGGTTGATTTTTATTAAAATGAAAAAAAAAACTTATTTTCTTTTTGTTACATGAAGGTCTCGGTAAAACTGACTTGGAAGCTTTTTACCAGGCTTTCATAATTAATTTTTGGTACTTTTCAAATGACTTCTATGTTTAGATTTTACTGTTTTAGCCTTGTCCCAGACCCAGACTTTCAATATTAACCTTGTGCGGCCCCGCGTCCACATGCGTGTACATTGTATTTTGGCTTTGCTCTATGTAATGCATAATATAATTTCATTTAATACGACTGATTTCAGTTCAGAAGACTCTGTGCTCTCAGTAAAGGGTTAAACTTTCGACGCACGGAGTCATGTGACAAAACAACATGGCGCTGACCACAGCGCTGTTTGTCTTTAGGAGTAACACCAACAAAACTACATCTGGTAAGAAACCGAATTAAGTTTTTACAATGAAAGCTGTTTGAGTCAAAAGAGTAGAGTCTCTAGTTTCATGCATTATGCCATTTTTTTAATTTGAGCAATTTATCGCGATACAGCATGCTGTTAAACACAAAGAACACTTTCGTGGACTGTATTCTCAGTTTCAGTTAAAATATCCTATATTCACTGTGCATTATCACATTGAGAATCAATGGATGCATCCAAAAACTGGAAAATGTTCTTTCAGAGGCTTTATATGGAGTTAGAGTGAAAATAAGGTGCATTTTAAACTGTTCTGAGACCAGTGCAGACAGACAGCACAATGGAGGTTGTCATTCACTAAATTTGGAGCTAGGGAGCATCCTTAAGTGCATTCACTCCTAAAATCTGATCAAAAGTTCAGTTTCAGGCTGCAGATGATGTTTGGATCACTCAACATGTTTGACAGACATGTGACAATGATAATCAGTACATAGATTCAGAATTTATAAAGTATAATTTTATTTTAACATGGTTGGCAGTGATTGGATGATGCTGGACATTACTCAGAATTATTTATGTTAATTTCTGTTGTAATGTCTGTAATGTCTCAAAAACATAAATAATAAACACTCCTGGAAACATAAACAATTTGATCAAACAAAATCTGACTTTCTATAGCTTGGTATTATTTAAAATGTCCCACTTTAGTCCTGCTGTCCAAATATGAGGACATACATTTTTAGGAAAACTACTTGTTCTAGATTTTTTTATTTTTTTTGCATGCTTATTAGGGGCTACTAGTTACAAATCAAAAAGGGCAATGGAAAATGCACACAACAGACACGATTGCGTCTCAGGAGATTAAACTTTGAAAATCCATTATAAAAATATGAATTATTACATGTATAAAACTATGCTAATCTAAACAGTCAGTGAAATAAACATAAACTCATTATTTTTATTTTTGTGTGAAAATTATAAATAATAATAATAATAATAATAATAAATCATGATTGTCCCACAGTTGTGGCTTTATTTCCTCCACACCAAACAATTTTGCCAATAATATTTTTTTTTATTTTTGTAGGTGTGCTTGTTAAACAAGTGGACAAAAGCATCATTGAAGAGAATGCTTGAGATGAAATTTGAGACAAAACAAAGAAAAATCGAGGGAAATATCACTTGTGAGCAGAACATTTTAATTGGGAGTCATTTCCAATCAAGCTGTAATTTTGAAAAATTACTAATTAATATTTAATTGTGTGTTTTTAGGATATATAAAATTTTAGCTATAAAAATTATACTCAGCGAGACAAACAAGTTGGCCATTTTATTACAAAAACATTTCAAATGTCATTTCCATCAGTGTCATTTTCAACACAGAATTCTGTTAAACACAATACAGAATTTGAGATGTGCTGGAAATAACACAGTGGTGGGAATTTTCATGACTTTCAGAAAAAAATTACAAAAATCTTTTGTGATGCATGTACATACACTGTTGGACATTGTTAGTAGACAAAAATAAATAAATAAATAATAAAAAATAAAAAAAATAGTGAATGAAAAATGTTTAAACGAGACTTTATTCCACAGCGCTAAAAGTGCATGAAGTTGAAGTACCCACCTCATACCAACAGTGTACCAAGTTCACATAAACCGTATCCCAGACCACCTTCTTTCAAGCAGATTTGGTTACGGTCCTTTGGTGCTAGCTCGGAAAACCACTTTCACACCAACCAAACAAATTGAAAATGACATCAAATGGACTCTGGCTGGTCTGTACCAAAAGCTCAAACGTGAAAGCACCCTTAGAAGAACCTTAGTTTTATCTCGAGTGAATTACAGTAGACCGATTGCATCTGTAATCCCAAAGGAGCAATTTAGGGGTTAAGTGACCTGGTCAAGGACGAAGTGATGATGTTATAGTAGAATTATTACCTTTGTAATCCCAGAGGAACATCTGAGCACACAGATGTTGCACTTTCAGAGCTCAGGAGACTTACGCTTCATTGAAGTATTCAACTCTGTCTCGGATGTTTCTCCAAAGTCCCTTCAAAGAAAAAAAATCGACACATATGAGACAATTGAATATAATAGCAAGAGTCTAGAGCTATAAATGAATGTGGGTAGCACAGCTCAGATCATTTGCCTTTGGGCGAATTTAGTGCGAAATGAGTTCATATTGAGATCTCTGACTTTTGATTGCAGGCATTGGGATCTTGGAAAATTTGAGCACAGTTTGAGATATTGAAGTAAAATGTTTGTCTATGGACAACTTATTACAATATGACTGTATGCTTGATTTCATGCACCCGATAGTAATGTATGTAGCTGAAATAGCCAAACCCGATAATTAGAAAGGGATCATTCACATACTTTTGGCCATATCGTATACATCAGAGTTCATGAGTAAAATGGGTTTCAAACAGGGTTTCACGTTGGCTTTAATGGCAGATTTGATTAACCTTAACGATTTTCAAGGGAAAAAAGCTGTTCTCTGTCCAAACTCTTGGAAAATGAACACGGAATATAAAACTGACATAACATTGAGAAGACAAGTATCCATAGATTTTATTTACAGTAGATAAAACATCAGTGAGAACCCTCCTTTCGTACTTTCAACTTCAGCCGTTTCGTCCGTTTCATTTGTCTTTGTTCGCCAACTCCCTGCTTTTCTGCATGATGAAATTAAATTGATTTGCATAATGAAAGAAGATAACATTTACTGTACGGGGGAGGGTGGAAAGTGTCATAATAAAAGGATGTTCTCAAAGGGAGGCTGATGGTGAGAAGTGTGACAAACGCGGGAAACAATAAAATGTAATTACTCCCTTCGCCCTGTAATTCCATCTCGTGCAAATAGCCAGCTAGCGGGCACAAATTATTTCATTTAGGAAGGCAACAAAGGCTCCTTGGAAGCCACAGTAAGTTTTACAACATGACAATTCCTTCAGAATAGTCGGAAAAGTGATATTACAATATAACTGACTTTTCTAGCAACCCTTGATCACCCACTAATGCCCATCTTGGAGATATCACTAATTACATTCTCTTTATCATGCTAATATGAGGTCCTCAACATGGAATCACATCTTATTATTGTGTTATTTGTTAAATCTGTGTTAGTGGAATGTTAAAATTGGCATGAGATGTGTTTCATTGAAATGGAAATGGGTTTGGCAGAGGAGAATGTACTGTACGACTGGGTATTGTTGTGTAAAAGCTCTTTTACCGCTCGGCTTAGGTTAAAGCTTTTCAAAGGATGAATATTATCTTGTAGAGTTCGTCCCAGAGGAGTTTGCTGCTTCCGATGACAAGGTTAGTTATTCACGACAAAGGGCAAGGCATTTTAGGGGATAAAAATCAATTGCGAATAAAGACAAATGATCTTGGCTATGTTCCCACTGCAAGCCAAAGTGCACAATTATTATTATTATTTTGTTTAATTTTATTTTAAAAATATTTTTGCTTAAATCCACATGTTTTAAACATGAACTATTAAATGTGGCCCATATAAGGCACTGGTCTGAACAGTCTACATTCCAAAATGGACCTGCATGCGTAAACCCCCTATTCTATGGGTTAATGGTCCATAATGCAACTTACAGTATTCAGGAACATCCAACTTAGACAGGAAGCTACCAACCACAGTTGGTTTTAGTTTTATGTGGCCTTTTGTAGCAGGTTTACCTGAGATAGATACCGTGGAGTCACCAGAAACAGCTGGATTCAACTTCCAATTTCCGTCAGCGTTCTGTAGGGTGTTTATATTGCAGAATAACTGTCTGCCTGCTCATTATCCCTTTTACTACATGACTTCTTGCCAAATAAATAAATAAATGGGCATTAAATAATGATCTGAGTTGAATTTACATCTTTATGATAGAAGAAAGAGGCAGCAGAGTCTCCAGATACAGCTGAATTCCACATCTGGTTTGCGGCAGAGTTCTGTTGGTATTCATATTGCAAAAATGGCCGTTTGGCGGCTTATTACATGACTACTTGTCAAATAAATAAATAAATGGGCATTAACTTCCTGAGACCCCCACGTGACTGCTGTGTGCATTTTCCATTTCCCTTTTTGACTTGTAACTAGCCTGAAACTGAACTTTTGATCAGATTTTAGGAGTGAATGCACTTAACTGCATAGAGAGCTATAGGATGCTCCTTTGCTCCCTATTTAGTGAATGACTTAACCTCCAGTGTGCTGTCTGTCTGCACTGTTCTCAGAACAGTTTGAAATGCACCTTATTTTCATCCTAACTCCATATAAAGCCTCTGAAAGCAACATTTTTCAGCTTTTGGATGAACCCATTTTTTCTCAGTGTGATGATGCACAGTAAATATAGGATTTCTAAGGGAAAAAATGTGCTGAAGTACACATTAGCGAATATTGTGTTTAGCAGAGCGGCATTTCGCAATGAATCACACAAATTTAAAAAATGCATATCGGATGAACCTAGAGGCATTTCTCCAAAAGACAAAAGCAGATTTCAGAATGGCGTACTACCATACTACTCTTACTATTTTTGCCATAGACATATATGAGTTGTATGGGTAGTATGCCATTCTGAACTCAGCCAGACTCCGCTGTGGTCGGCGCCATGTTGTTTTGTCACATGACTTTGTATGTCAGAATTTTAACCCTTTACTGACAGCACAG
The DNA here is from genome assembly GCF_019703515.2 of Myxocyprinus asiaticus. Classification (NCBI taxonomy): domain Eukaryota; kingdom Metazoa; phylum Chordata; class Actinopteri; order Cypriniformes; family Catostomidae; genus Myxocyprinus; species Myxocyprinus asiaticus. The sequence continues at coordinate 2,793,235 of NC_059352.1, forward strand.
AGTCTCCTGAACTGAGATCAGTCGGTTTAAATGAATTTAAATTATGCGTTGCGTATAGCGAAGCCAAAACACAACGTCCATGCATGTGTACATAGGGTAACACAAGGTTTTCTTTGACATTCCTTAAAATTACAGCATAAGCATATTAGTTTTTTTAAAAGTTAGCAAATTCTGAAGGTACTGCATAACAGGAACAACCAATACTACAAGCTTTTAAATGAATTTAAATTATGTGTTGCGAATAGTGAAGCCAAAATACAACGTCCACACATGTGTACGTGGGGTCGCACAAGGTTAAATCTAAACCTCACCAATAGTTTAATAAAAAGTGAATGTGAGATGAAAAACACAATTGCGTCATTTTGTGGTGCTTCTATGACACTTTGGGGTCACCTGTCGACTCGCGTGCTCTTCAGGACTCGTACCCCGCTCCTTTACATCACAAGCTCTATCAGTTGAGCTACTGTGCAGTGCAATTTGATCTCACGTAATCTTTATAATAATAATAAAAAAATCTTTATCCTTATAAAGAAATTCATTGGTCAAAAGGTGTCAGAACCTTTTAGACGCCATATTTAATGTGACTCAAAAAGAAACAAGACTTTTATAAAAAATGCAGAAATGCAGTAAAAACTCAACGTTTAATTGGCTGATTGATCAACAGCAATCAAATATAGTGTCTAAGCTGTCTCAAATCTATAGAGAGCACTAATATATAACAGGTATGAGAGATTCTCTCCTATTCCATCTGCTTACCTTCCATTTGTGTGCCCATCACAGCAGCACACTTCACCCTATCTCCATCACTTCCACCAAAGCAGAAAAAGCTATTATATACTGTTTATTTTAATTAAAGAAGAAGGCACATCAGGCCCATCTCCAGTTATTGGTCTTGGATGTGGTCACATCGTTAAGTGCAGATGAGCTGGATTAGGGGGGGATTCACATTAATTTAAGAACACATGAATTTTCCAGCATGCTGGTTATATTATCCCACTCCACTCACTCGGATGTGGGTATTGTTCATCCGTCCTGAGTGTCTGGAATTACTGATGAAGATGAGCGCTTGTGGACGACACCAGCCTCGTTGTGAAAGCTAAAATAGACTCCAGAGTAAAACAAAAACAAAATATCATTAACTAGAGAAGAGAAGAGAAGAGAAGAGGAACTTTAAAACATGACATGACATTTCTTTTGCCACAGTGTAAATAATTAAGTTATAATTAATCTCTAAGGTTACTTCTAAACACTTACATTTTTGTAAGTTCCATGCATCCAAGAAGCATGTAGCCACTGAACAATACATTATAGTCCAGATTTTAATGTTGACATTTCATGACAGTCAAGTTACCATTACCACAACAAGTCACTATGAATGAAGCGCCTCCCGCTGTTGTTTTGAATGTGTTTGACAACTAACCGGAAGATTTCTAGGATATTACTTTCACAACGAAGACATATTATTTAGCATGCTCTATACCCTTTTATAGCAATACTTCCTTAACCCTCCTATGATATTGAAAAATGGCACCTCCCTTTGGTATTCGCAGTCATTTTTGACTGAAGGGTCAGATGTGTAACAGCTTCTTACCTGAAGAACAATAAAATTAAGCATTTCTTGTGGGATTTTATAAAAATATAAAATCAGAACATACACTTCTATAAGTTGAAACATGAAGGAAATATGAGAATGTGACATAAATTGGAGGCATATTGCTTCCATTTGGTGAACAAAATATAAATAATGACTTGAAAACCATGTCATGCCAGTAACAGCCATTAGATGACTGTAGACACCTGCTGTGTAGTCTAATGGCTTCTTGTAACCCAGTTTTATATTTTATCACAAGATATGCATTTGGATATATATTTAGACATTATCAAACTATTATTTGTCAAATTTTTGCATTTTAAATTTGATTTGATGTGTCAGTTTTTGCAGTTAATGTTTGCAATCCAACCTGACCATGGTGTTACAAAGAAAAGACACAGAATAAGCATTTTTCTACCAATCATTTATTTCAAACATAAACATTTTACTCAAAATAAATGCATAATAATGTCAAGAAAATGATCTTCAAGAAACAGAAATGTACTGCAAAATTCAGAAAATTCAATTAGAGTATAAAACAGAGGAATCAGAGTTATAAGTTTGCAATTTAAAACTTTCTGTAGTAAAAATGTATTTTGCAAACGTTTGTGTCTGTGTGAGTGAGTCAGATTGCTCTCATCAGTTGGAATCAACAATGCCAACAATGACCAAAAGATGGCTGTAGAGCTCCACTTATTGATGTCCTGGTTCTGCGTGCGTGTGTGTGTGTGTGTGTATGTGTGTGTTTAGCATTGTGATTTATTTATTTATTTTGACAAATGTAGACAAAAAAGCTCTGTGTTATAGTCTCAACAGTTCATTTTTGTGTATGTGTAAGTGTGTGTGTGTGTGTATGTTTTGCACTGAGGATATTTTAAAGTCTCACCCTGTAATTTCTCTCTGTTTCTTTTCTGCATTGTGGCTGATTTATTGATTATATATATATATATATATATATATATATATATATATATATATATATATATATATATATATATAAAAACATTGCTCTGTTTTTTGGTCTTTCCCATTCATTTTCAAAGGTTGGTAAATTTTGACCACGACTACCCAAAGGTGTCACTTTTTTTTCCTTTTTTTTTTTTTTTATGACCACTTAGACTTATCGAATCAAGCCCAATTTCTTTTTGCATGTCCAGATGGGGGAAAAGTCACAAAGTCTTGTACTGCTCAGATAAAGGAAACCTTTTTTATTAAATGAGGAAAATTTATTTCAGTAAAAAATGACAGAATACTGTAGGAGGGTTAAAATTACAACACATGCATTTTCATTTTTTAAAAGTTACAGAGTTCTAAAGGTACTGCATAAGAGGAACAACCAATACTACAAACTTTTCCCTTAATTATTCTCATAATTCACCAAAGTTTTTGCTAATTTGCACCTCTTGTTTTGTAGATGCTGTACACTTAAGCAAATCTACTGGTGTAATACATCATATCTAATGCTACAAGATCATCTGCATCAATGAAAAATTGCAGCTCTTAATAGGCTGTATTGATCTGGAGTTTTTCCGCTGTGTGACTCTGAACAAATGTACACGTGTGTCTGTCGGCGACGAACATTTAGTTTTACGATTTTGCAGCATCTGCACTTTCTGCCACAGATGTGCTTACATCCCTCCAACCTCTGAGGTTTGGTGTGTGGGGAATTCCATTAATTTGACAGTAAATCTTGGAAGGTGTTCATTGTGGATGAGAATGTGTTTTACAGTGCTGGCTGGACAGTTTCTGCTTTGAGCGCCATCAAACTGTGTCCAATGCCGACTGACTTATGCCCAGTTACAAATGGTATTTACCAAGGAGGTCTAGAATATCTGGAGAGGACTAGCTGTATGCATTCCCATCTTAATAGCAGTTGATCATCTGGCACCAGGGGCGTAGAACCAAATTTTGGGCCCCGGGCACAGAACTATTTTAGGGCCCCCTGACCATGTACCAGTTTGTAGTGGGGATAATATCCAGTATAAACTTTTAGATGGATATTTAACTGTGCTAATTCATAACTTTTTATTTTCAAATGCGTATATTATTTGAATCAAGCAATACATTATACATAAAATAGAAAACAACAAAGCCAACTAACAAAATAAATTATTATGTATTATATAAATGTATGTTTGTCTAACATGCATACATATATGATTTTTCTTGTTGGCAAAGTCACCATAACCTTTCTGAAATGAGAAGAGTGCCCGGTTGGTCAGTCTATCCTGAGACATTTCTGCTCTCAGGTAGTTTTAGAAAGTCTTAACTTGCTAACTGATATTTACACTGGGTTAGAAATTAACTTAAAATTAGATCTTGATATTGTTACATATTTCCAGATTCGATTTGTTTCTGATTCACAATCTCTCGATTCGATTTTATTCCATATGGATTCATATACAGTAGCTATATTTTTGTTACAATGTCCATTTAACTTAAATATAAAATAAATTATTTCTCAGCTCATGCTGTTAATTATGAAGAGACCTTCTAACTTTCTAGATAATTATATTTTGTCAGTAATTCATCATATTGGTTGCATATAAATTCATTATTTTCCATCAATACATTTCTGGAAACTGCATTTATTATTTTGCATATATATTTGTTACATGTTTATTGTTTACATGCATAAATTGTTCTGTTTACAATGATTTAAATTATACTGAGAACACATGCTAAATCGGTACTGTCTCTTTAAATAGACAATGCATCTAAACACAACGAAGAAAATTGTGAAGAAAATTTTACATGTATCTCATGGAGTTCTGGAAAAAAAAATAACATTTAGGCATCATGGATAAACATCTGATGGTAAATTTTGCACTGAAGTAAAATATGTTTATACAGTAGATGCGTGAGATGCCTGAATTGTGCATATCACTTTATTAAGCAAGCTTCTGATTGTTTTTCACTGTTTAATGAAAAGCATGTGATGATGCAGTTGCTAATAATACTACCGACCACCGACCAAGCTATTTTTGAAAGTGTTAATTTTGGATGATGTTTACATGGATGTCAAACAAATATTCAACAAAGTTGCTACATTGGCAGGTCACTTTTCTTCAGTGAAAAAACTCTGAAACTGTCTGCTGCCTCCTGCTCTTTCTCCGCTCTTTCATTTGAATGTCCGATTTGGATTCATTTCTGTAGATACATTAACAGACTAAACAAATGACATAATGATGTGTACTGCACCACGTGCTGGCTGATGGACCAGCCCACTTTCGCTTTTGTTGAGGAGGGTGGGGGTCGCTAACATGGGAGGAGACAAGGCAGATTATAGGGGAACTCCCCATTTTTACAAGTGGAAAACAGAGTCTTGCGACATTTTATTCCAACCAATAGCATGTTATTACTATATATAACAAATGATTATATGATGGAATATCAATGAAGCCTTTTTGTGTGCTCCCCTCCACCTGTTACTCAGGTCCATCATTACCCGCAGTCCAACGCCCCTGGCTGGCACTACAAGAACGCACACTGTCCTAAACTCTTCACTAGCGACTATCCTGAGCAGTGATGTCAAAGATAGCAGATATGACAAAATAAGTCACATTTAAGCAACGTGGTCTCATAGAAACACGTTACTATAACTACATTTTGGCCAAGTGATTTTTACGTGGCTTGTTGAACGTATCGCAGCAGTTTCCTGGTTAAATGAACACTAGAGGCGCTACAACAACAAAGATTTTTATTCACTTTCACAATCACGAGTAAAACGGCAGTTGTATGTGTGAAATTAACAAAAATCTCTCACATCACCTTTAATTGCTTTAGAGTGTTCCTTCTCTCTACAGGAATAACAGCGCAAATGAGCAGACGCTTTTTGTTCAGTCTTCATAACGGTGGGCTTCTCTTCTCTGATGCTGCAGCACACAGATGGCTTTAGCGCAACCGCTCCTCACTGAATTCCACGAGTGAAATGACTGACAGTCAGATTTTATGTCTCGTCTCTGTAACTCAAACATTGAAGAACATAATGAAGTGTGAAATAAGCCCAGCATGATGTAAATAACACACTTTACACATAAGCAGCAGGAACCCAAATATGCTCCAAATGCATTTCCAATGCAGATTTCCACGTACTGCAGACTGTGTACTTACTGTAGGTGAATCCCACGAAAACAGTCAAGAACATATAGGCTATCTGGGTAATATTTCAGCCAAAAGACAAGAGGAAAAAAAAGATGGTTTAATTAGAAGATAAAGCCTATTTTTAGGATCATTGTGACATTGTAACATGATTTACATGATAATTAAGGACCCCCATTCTCATTTGATATATACAGTGGCAGGAAAAGTATGTGATCCCTTTGGAACTATCTGCATTTATGTTATTATTGAAACTTAGGTGAAGATCTTCATCTAAGTTTCAATAATGAACAAACACAATCTGTTTTAACTAATAACACACAAATTACTGTATTGTTCTTGTACATATTGAATACATCATTCGAAAATTCACAGTGTAGGTTGGGAAAATTATTTGAACCCCTAGGCTAATGATGTCAACAAAACCTAATAAGAGTCAAGAGTTGGCAAACCTGGCTTCCAATTAATGAAACAGGATTGGAGGTGTGGGTTAAAGCTACTTTGACTTATAAAAAGCACTCAAACATTTTGAGTTTGCTATTCACAAGAAGCATCTGCTGACGTGGACCATTCCTCTCAAAAAAAGAGATCTCAGAATACATACAATCAATAACTGTTGCTCTGTATGAATCTGGAAAGGGTAACAAAGTTATCTCAAAGAGGACAGATATTCATCTGTCCACAGTTAGACAAATTGTCTATAAATGGAGATGATTTAGTTCTGTAGCTACTCTCACTAGAAGTGGCCATCAAGCCAAGATGACTCAAAGGGCATGCCGCAGAATGCTCAATGAGGTAAAAAAAGATCCCTAGAGTGACAGATAAAGACTTGAAGGAATCATTGGAACTGGTTAACATCTCGTTCATGAGTCTACTATAAAGAAAACATTAAACAGGCATGGTGTTCATGGCAGGACACCAAGAAGGAAGCCGCTGTTTTCCAGCAAAAACATTGCTGCTGCCTGAAGTTTGCCAAAGACCACCTTGACACTCCACAACACTACTGGGAAAATGTTTTGTGGACTGATGAAACTAAGGTTGAACTGTTTGGGAAGAACACACAGCACTACGTATGTCATAAAAAGGGCACCGCATACCAGCATGAAGACATCATTCCAACGGTGAAGTACGGTGGAGAGAACATCATAATTTGGGGCTGCTTTGCTGCTTTGGGGCCTAGACCGCATGTCATCATCGAGGGAAAAATGAATTATCAAGTTTATCAAGATCTCCTACAGGATAATGTCAGGGTGGCTGTGTGACAGCTGAAGCCAGGGCTGGAGTGGCAATAGGGAAGATCGGGAGAATTCCCGCTGGGCCGGTCAAAAATTGGGCCGGTTAGTTCCGCATGTTGATTGACAAACTTTCATCATATGTCGCATAACAATTGCCAACAGTCCGTAACATCCGGTATTTAAAGGATCAGAATTGCGTTCCGTATTATAGCGGACGCAGTCTGTATTTTATCATCTCACACCCAAACAAATGAGAGAATTGCCTGTGAGAGACGAAACTGATGTTGCGCCACTTCACTTGACAGCGCGGGAAGGATCACAAAAGATCCATCGAGAACAGATAGGCTACTAATAGCTGAATGGATGAACATGCTTCAGGTACAAGATCATCACAAGTTTAATACTGACTGCAGTCTCACAAACTCAATTAATTAATCTCTGAAATCCTCTTCCTTAGCAGTACAGAATGATAATAGCAAAATAATTTTTTGTCACAAAATAACAGAATACTTAAAGTAAATGAATACAGATGCAACAGCACGACACGGTATGAAAATAATGGGACTTTACAGTCTCAAAAGAATAAACTCAATGAAACAAACTGCACAGAGTGCCTTCAATGTTATAAAATGCGATAAAACCCTCTTAAAGAGACAGTAACCATTTTGCCTTTGTCCTGAACATTTACATTCCAAGTAAAAGAAAATTACAAATGTGTTTTTTTAGTCTTTTATTTCACTCTTATCATTGTAAAATGGCACGTTTTTGAATGGCATGTAAAAATGTAAAAAACAATCACTCACCCTTAATTGTTTCACTGGATCTGTTGCTATTTTAATTATCTAAAATACAAAGCACTGACCATTTAAAGTGTGAGCCTGTACATCTTGAAAGAGTTATAAACATTTACAGTTCTATAGTGTTATTATGTGCCTAGATAGTCTTTAAAATAAACTTAGTTTACCCAAAAATGAAATTTCTCTCATCATTTACTCACCCTCATGCCATCCCAGATGTGTATGACTTTCTGTCTTCTGCTGAACACAAATGAAGATTTTTAGAAGAATTTCTCAGTTCTGTTGGTCCTTTCAATGCAAGTGAATGGTGATCAGAACTCAGAAGGTACAAAAATCTCATAAATGCAGCATAAAAGTAATCCATACAACTCCAGTGGTTTAATCTATGTCTTCAGAAGCGATATGATAGGTGTGGGTGAGAAACAGGTCAACATTTAATTATTTTTTTTTTTTTTTACGCTATAAATTCTCCTCCCTGACCAGTATGGGGCGATATGCTTATGTAAATCACCAAAAACAGAAGAAGAACTCATAAGAGAGAAGAGTGCTTATGAAAGTGAAAGTGGAGATTTATAGTAAAAAATGACTTAATTATTGATCTGTTTCTCACCGCTTCTCATTTACTTGCATTGAATGGACCAACAGTTCTTCTAAACATCTTCATTCATGTTCTGCAAAAGAAAGTCATACAAGTGAAACACACAAGTGAAAATCTTAGTGAATGCCGTATGTGGTATAATGACATGGAGAGCTTAAATAATTTTCAAGTAATTACATATATTGCATATTTTTGCTGTTATCTTGTTTTATTGTTATCATCTTCACCTCCAACCCCCCTTTTGGGTGTGGGCTGACTTGGACATGACATCCCGGGCTGAATATGAATCCCACTCCGGCCCTGGCTGAAGCTCAGTAGAAGTTGGGTGATGCAGCAGGACAATGACTCTAAACATCAAAGTAAATCCACTACAGAATGACTTCAAAAAAGAAAATCCACCTTTTGGAGTGTCCCAGTCAGAGCCCAGACCTTAACCCATTAGAGATGCTGTGGAATGACCTCAAGAAAGCCGTTCACACCGGACATCCTAAGAATATGGCTGAGCTGAAGCAGTTCAGATGGTCCAAAATTCCTTCTGAACGTTGTGCAGGTCTAATCCGCAGCTACCAGAAACGCTTAGTTGAGGTTACTGCTGCCAAAGGAGGATCGACCAGTTATTAAATCCAAGGGTTCACTTATTTTTCACACAACTGTGAATGTTTAATGATATGTGTTCAATAAAGACATGAAATATTATAATTGTTTAGAGAGCATTATGTGTGGAACAGGGCAAAAGGTAAGTGTTTATGAACTGATAAACTTTCGTTTCTCTCGTGATTTGTATGAAAGTGAATAAAAGTCATTATTGTTGTAGCACCACCACCAATGTTCATTTGACCAGGAAACTGCCGCAATACGTACAACAAGCAAAGTAACGTGACTTTATGAGACCAAGTTGGACCAAACACCCAAAGATGCACACTATAAACCTTAGTTTATATGTCAGGGACTATACTGTATCTTCTAGCAGAAGGATGCCACTTAGTTATGTAACTTTTTAATGAACATTTGTGTCAATTGTATTTTTGTTATATATTAACTGTTTCATAAAAGCAATAATGCACTCAAGACTGTACTTTATTGTGAATATAGTCTCTCCGCTGCATGTTGCGCCTGTAAGAGCTCTCGATACAATCATTTATTGAGATATATTCTTTTTCGATTCTTTAGAGCCCTATTTTGTTTTTGAATGTGTGCTTTTAATTCATGTGCAACATTTCAAATATTGAAGAGGCAAGTCGTCTAAATATGTACAAACTCAGAGTGGCATTTCTCAGTTCAATTCTATGTGAGAGCGATTGAAACCGAACCCGCATGATTCACTCTCTCAGACTTTCTGGGTCTCTCTCACGCGTTTGCTGCAGTTTCAATCAAAAAATAATTAGTATACAGTATTCTGGTGTATCACCCTGCCTAGATTCACAAAAATGCCATGTACTCTCATACCTTATTGCTCAATTAAATTACATGGTTGCACACAATGATTACATTAATGTATAGATGTAGACCCAACATCATATTGCTATTCTAGTGCACAAAATTCTTTGTGATTATCAGAGCGCAGCAACGGATATCAAAGTTGATAATTGTTTGCAAACAAATCTTGATTAAGTAAACAAACACAGAACTCCAGTTTCTACTGCAGATTATGTATAATATTGACATTTCTGATAATACATAAAGATGTTTTTTTTAAAGTGTTTGTTTCTGAAACAATCATTCTGGCCCTGTTGAGTAATGATGTTCTATGTTAGCATCAATATTTAGTCCACGATCACACTAATGTGTTTTTCTTTGAAAATGCATTAATTTCACTACGTTTATGCCTCTCATCCAGACTGAAATGGCATTTTCCTCCGCCAAAAATGGAGCATTTCAAAAACACTCTCCATTAGCACATACTTTGGAAAACTATGATGTTAGGAAACTGAAAACGGAGTTTTCCTCTGAGGTTGCTCTTTTATAGCTCAGGAGATCTCAGTTAGGTTTTAAGTTTCAACTTTATCTTCTTTATGCTTCTTGGAATGTTGGAATGTGCAACAAGGAATATCGAAAACGTACAGTAGGAATGTGCATCTGCTTTTTAAATCCAAAAAGAAGAAGAAAATGACCCCAAACAGGCATATATACACTTTGCCCCCAAGTGCAACACTCTTATGCACTTTTTGTCATCTATCATCGCATTAGTCAGTGACTGTCTCCACGGTGAGGACTGATGAGGATTTCATTATAGCTGCAGGGTGTCTGCATTCCTTTAACTGCATAATGATCCTACTAGATGACTGTCAATGCGCATCAGGGTCAAAGAACCCATAATCCCATTCTGTCATCTCTGTTACCTTTTAATAAAACATGAGAACATCTGATTAATCATCTACAGTATTATACCGTCTTCTGCCTGCATTCGGCTTTGTGTGTTTTCCATCTTTTATTGTAGGTTGTTCCGATGTCATCTCTGTCATTAAAGTATTTTGATTCCGAGTGTACACTGTTTTGATGCGTCTGTCTAGACTAGCTTCAGGTGGTCGCTGCATTAGACGTGTGTTTTTATACTCTGCCATAAGAGCACATCTATTAAAAGCGGTCGTGGCAAATGGGGAAAACAAGCTGAAATGAAATGAGAATATGTGGTGACTGTGTGTTCAAACAAAGTCCCTGTTTTATAATCGGGTTACAGCTGTGCTACACATTCAGGGTGAATCTCACAAAAACTTGTCAAGAACAGGTCCATGTTGTATTTCACGCTAAAATCAAAAGAGAGAAATTATATAAATATGATATATAATTTGCATAAAGAAAATAAGCCTATTTTTAGGACTTATAACATGTGTTGCATTGTGATTTTCATGAAAAATGTGCAAAAGGCACATTCCCGCAAAACTGTCATTACTGTTACACCAAAAACATAATTAAATCTAAATAAATAAATAAATAAAAGTATCATTCCTGCAAAAATTCGTAGATAAATAACATAAATCATATTTAAATAATTATTCAAATTAATTTTCTTATGTATAAATCATGGTTGATACAACCATATACAACCATGTATTTATTATGTTGTCTTTAATTCATGCTAATTTAAATAAAATTGTTTACCACCAATAGCTGGTGTGTGGTGAGTGTACAGGTGCACTATGGCTGCCGTCGCATCATCCAGGTGGATGCTGCACACTGGTGGTTGTTGAGGAGAGTCCCCTGTTCACTGTGTAAAGCGCTTTGAGTGTAGTGTCAGAAAAGCGCTATATAAATGTAACGTTCGTTCATTCATTCATACAGTAGCTTTACTGCAGTATAGTAAAAATGACTATTACGTTAGCGATAATAAAGAATTATTTAATGAAGAGTAATAAAGAATGAGATGACATATAAATAAAGTCAGAATACACAAAATCTTAACAGTCCAATATCTAAACCTCTTTTGTATGCCATAAATATATATATATATATACACACACACACACCGATCAGCCACAACATTAAAACCACCTGCCTAATATTGTGTACATCCCCCTCGTGCCGCCAAAACAGCACCAACCCGCATCTCAGAATATCATTTAGTTCAGCTTCAGTTAATGTTCACATCAACCATCAGAATGGGGAAAAGAGGTGATCTCAGTGATTTGGATTGTTGGTGCCAGAAGGTTTTTTTATGAGATTCATGAACTTTTTCAAGGTCCAAAAGTAAATTTTTAGGATTGTGATTTTCATGACAAATGTGCAAAAGGCAAATTCTCATTACTGGTACGCAAAAATGATGATGATGATGATGATGACGACGATGATGATAATAATAATAAAATAAATAAATAAATAATACATTAGATTTAAATTCTTATTATTTTGTATATCCATCATGGTTGATACAATCATTTACAACCATGTATTTGTTATGTTGCCTTTAATTCATTAAGGGTGACCTTGTGCGACCTTTGGGACATTTTAGTTTTTTCGATCATTTAGGCTGTGTTATTGCCAACGGCATAACTTTTGCCAAAGGTGTGTATTTTGGGGGGAATTTTGATATTTCAACCTCAGTTCCTATAATACATCTATAATACACTGTGCACACAAAATAGTTACACTCAGGACCTTCAGGACAAAAATGTCCCCATTGAAACCCATTAAAACTGCAATATTTGATCCCAGTGCCATTAAAGCATAAAATCATGAATTCTATGATATTATGCTTTCATTACCGAGCCCTGGCTTCAAAATATACATTTTAATATTTTCCACCAGATGGCGCCATTTATTTCCTTTTTAGCCTATGGAGCATATACAAGCTTTTCCCCTATTTTCTGTTTGCTGTATTATAGAGCACCGCAGGACAATTAAATAAATGCAGCTAAAATTGTGTGGGTGTGTTGGTATGGATGTCAGAGTGTGTTTTTATGTGTGTATTGAGAAATTTGTGTGTGTGTTTGTGTGAAAAACAACAGTGGCATTATGTAAACAAACTGGCATTTAAAGGGTTAAAATCCTGAAAATAAATGAATATTTGGTAGTTATGATCAGGACTGATGTTGGTTAAAAAAATCAGTGAAAGTGGAAAATAATATTAATATATAATATTTTTAAGGCAGTTGTTTGACGCGGACATTTCTGTCCTCTAAGGTGCTGAGTGTGAGTTTCTTTTTTTATATATATATATTTTTTTTTCTGACACTGCACAAAAAATAATAATGCATCAAAATCAATGTTGTTGCTAATCACTGATATATCCCAGACTGTGATAATCCAAAAAAAAAAAAAAAAAAAAAAAAAATGCTTTAGCATTTAGTATATGGAAAATAATATTTTTGGTGTGTTTTCTGACGCTGACATTTTTGTCCTCAAAGGACCTCTGAGTAACTTTTTTTTATTGACGCACAAGGGTTAAAAATCGTTTACAGACATGAAAATAACGTTAAAATACACAAAACCTTAATGGTCCAAAAGTGTATTTACATAGAGGTGAAACCTGACATTTTTTATTATATTTATGAACATTTTCAGGTAAAAAAAAATAATTGCCACATGAAAATTTTTGAAAAACCATAATATTTATTGACTTCGGTTGTATTTTTAGCCATACATCTGCATTTTTGGATAGACATTTAAAAGGTTCGGGTGCTGGTTCTGTGTAAAAATGACTTTTGCATCCCTCTCGAATCACTCTAGTGTTTCATCAGCCCAAACCAACACAGAATGAATGAAACAAAACCAATCAAATCACCCATATAAAGCAAGCTGGAACAATTTTGGCACATGCACACATCTTGAATGATCATGTATACTTTGAGATATTTGTAAAATAACGGATGAAGAACCCATTATGTAAACTTTTTTGTTCTTTTTGTGTATTGTACAATGTATTATTAAATACTCCCATTGAAAACTGACTCCAAATAATAATAATTAAAAAAAAAATCCGAAAGGACGCAATATCCACAAGTGATCTGGATAAATAGTTTAAAAGCAACAACACACTAAATGTATGGTGAGACAAAACTAAGCAAATCCTCACACTTCACTGGCACATGATTCCTTGAGCTTTCTCCATCACTAATGAGTGAATCTTATGAAACCTGTCAAGAACATGATTCATCCCAAAATCAAAAAAGAGAAAAAAAGAAATCATGTTTTTCTTAATTAAAATGAAGCATATTTAAGGACTATTAAGATTTTTGTCCATGTAACATTATTTTCACATTAAGCAATTTTTTTTAAATTCTCATAATTCGCAAAAGTAATTTACATTACTGTAATAATTATTTTTTACTGTATTACAGAAAAGTTAAATGTAATACAACAATTTTATTTAATTAAAATCAACATAAAGGCAGTACAGTAAATACTACCATGATGCGTAAATGCATTACAATTTAAATATTTATTTATTTATTGCTTAGCAGTAAATAATTTTTTTTTTCAATACATCAAACATCCTAAAAATAAGCTTATTTTTATTTTAATTTTTTTTAATGCAAATTATAAATTATTTTATTTCTCTTGATTTTGGGGTGAAATATGAACTGGACACGCATGTGTGTGATTTCCCCCCATATCCATTTTTTAAAATCTCAGCCAGTATTGGTTCGTATTTTACAAAAAAGAGTTCCTAAAAAATAAATACAAAGATTTTCAAGACTGGTTTACTCGTGTCACCAATAATTTGCAAACTTCAACAAACCCACCCACTCTTTCGCATTTCGGTCAACCCTTTATTCACCCGCGCTTTATTCAGCCTGTCACCCTGACAGTCAATATTCTTCAAAAATCGTGTCCATTTTTTGGCCCATTGCCAGGATGAATAAATAAATAAATAGAAAGCAATAAATACACAAATATCATTTTCCTTTTTTTTTTCTTGGTCTGTTTTTCTTTAAATAAATACATATTTATTCACATTATTTTTCACGATGGTATTTAAAAAGTCATTTACCATTGTATCCATCCTTTTCCTGGTGAGTAACAAATGTTTGTTTCCACAGATGAAGAAAGCAAAAAAAAAAAAAAAGTAAAAAGTAAACAGTGTGTCTTGTGTGGTGCATTTGGCACGGCCATGTTTTCTGATTGCTCTCATTGACAGGGCAATGAGAGGATGTTGGAGTTCTGCCCAGTCCCACGGCCCTGAACTCGTCCCCTGTAATATTTGTCCTGAACTCTTCTACTAGACAAGAAGTCACTTTACACAGTGTACCGGGTGACATTAAAACTAACTGGGTCCCAACAAATATCACTTCGGAACTTTGGGCGAAGACAACAGAGAAAAATTGGCTCCAAGACCCACGAGAGGGGCTTCCGAGAGAGGAAAGTCGGTGAGAATGGGGTATAGGAGATCACGAAAGGTGTAACGATGGTGCTAGGACCCTTCCTCCTCAGGTTGGGCCGGGGCGTAGTATCCTGCCAGCTGCCTGAAACGAGGTCCCCAATCGCTGAGATAGGAGAAGTCCTGTTCAGATGTTGTCGACAATGTACGAATGGAGCTAAGCGAAAGCGCAGGCGAGCTGGTTCCTTCAAAAGCGTACGTCTGGAACGAGTCGTAAGGCGGCACTGAAAAGTCTGCGTCCGCTTGCTCCACCTTCTTGCGTATATAGCCTTGGAAGACGGAGAAGTCCGCGGGCCCTCCGTCTCCGGTCACCCGGTTTTGGATCCACTGGGGGACCGAGCGAAGGTCCGGACCCGAGTCTGAGCTCTTGACCTCTGGGAAGTCGTAGAGACTGCGCAGGGCGCTCATGTCGTACGCCTGGGTGTCTTGCTCACCTCCGCCTTCGTCGTTGTATTTGATGACGTTGTCACGCATGTCTTCCTCATCTTCGGACATGCGTTGACCTTTCCTGTGGCGCTTCAAGGTCAAGATGAGCAGCACCAGGACTGGAAGAAACAATAAGAGACAAACAAGGAAGAACACTTAATGTAAAAATTAACCCTATTTACTTTCTTGTAGAAACAGATCAGCCACAAGTAAAATTTCTGTTATTGAGCACATTTACATGCACGATTTTACACCGATAATGCTTAAAATGCCAACAACGTGTAAGGTCATATAAACACCTTAAACAGGTTTACTTTATCAAGGTAAGGTTATAAACAGTTTAATTGAACTGCACAAGTAGATTTGTGCTCATTATCCAGATTTTTGAAATAACGTGGACTGATGGCTTCAACAAAAGCATATTCCGTCAATTAGCAACCTCGGAGCTCATGGTAGGTCTGTCTTTAAAGGTTTCTAAGTTATCATTAAAAATAAATTGGCTTATGGAAAAAAATAAATAAAAATAGGATTTAAACTTCCAAAACCAGACTCTTGCGCTGTATAGGGACTACTTTCCATCATTTTCTCATAGAATATTATGGAAGCCCTGAACCACAAATTAAAAAAAAACAAACAAAAAAAAACACTAGGAATTTTTTTACTAGGTGAATTATTTTTCACTAGGTGGTTTTTTTTAAGGTGTCTTCCTGAGCCTATGTCCTACAAAAAATGCCCTGCATTTTTTTCCCCCCTTCGGGATTTTTTCTTTTTTTTTTTTCTGATTGTTTTTCTCTGAACTTTTTTTTTCTCTGATTTTTTTTCCTCAGATTTACCCCCCTATTTTCTTTTAAGCATCACATGATAAAAAAACAAACAAAAACAAATTCTTGCTAGCTAACCATTAGCATGCAATACCAAACTCGGCCACCAGGTGCCACTATCAGTAAGCATGAAAGGTAACGGAATGTCTGTGGTACTTTATTTGTTGATTTATAGATTTATAGTTACAATAACAACGTTTTGCAAATCTTAAGAAAAAAAAACAGTTAATGTACTGTAAGAGAGTCTTCTAAAACAAGAAATCCCATGATTAAATAAATAAGGTAAATATACCTTATATATGTTTCCTATATGGCATTGGTTGTCAAGTGTGAAGGCGCAGTCACACATACATTTGAACAGCGTTATTGCATGGGCAAATACAATCATCTCAAAGGGAATCTGAGTGATTGTGAATTTCACGCGATGGACTTCCGGTGGCAAAGAAGTTCCCCTCGCAGATTTCGCGTGAAGTTCAAGTTTGGTGAACTTTGCGGGGGACTTTCGCCGCGTTGACCAATAGGAAGATGCTTGGTTTGGCAGTGACCTCTGAGTGGGCGGTGCTTCATAAAAAGCTACACTGAATATTCACAATTGACAAGGATATTATTTTAGTGGCGAGTTTCTTTTCAACTTCACTCTGCCATGAAGTGCAGCATTAAAAATAGGCTGCTTGGCAGTTATTTTTTTGCTGATTTCACACACGCTCAGCATCTGCCCACGCCATCTTCGCCTGTGGAATTTCGCTATGCAAAAGTATGTGTGACCGTGCCTTGACAATGGGAGTTATTTCTGATTGTTTGATGACCTTTACCACTGGTAATACCGATGTTGCTACTGATATTGCGTTTTAAAAATTGTTGGTGTATGTAAACATCCGCTAGATGGATGTCTTTGACCATTGCAATGCCTCTCGCTGTGCTTTCAGTGTTAAGTGCTGTGTTTAAAGGCAAAAAAAAAAAAAAGATTATCATGTGTTGCCTCAAGAGGAATTTAGTGCTCAGGAAGGCAATTAAAAAATAAATAAATAAATTCACCAAGTGAAATTTTAGGGCTTCCGTAGAATATCCTTTATGGTTTGCAAATGCCATTTCACATTAAATTACAACTCACAATACAGATTTTAGTCGCAGTGGTGTGGAAAGTTACCTAAAATAAGCTTTATATTTTCACTCCATAAAGATCATTGTGTTAAAGGTGAGCTTTGTGAACACGTACCATAACATAGCTTTTTATCTATAAGCAATTATGATATATTCATTCAGTTTATCTAAAATATGCAACGCCTACACAGGTGTCAAGATCCTTTTTGCAACAGCCTCGAAAATGACTTATTAGAGAACTAAATTGTCTCAAACAGGGAAGAAAAATCCATTAACCTCAATGTGACTTTTCAGTAAACAACTGAGATATGTACGACTGAAATTGACTGCTTTCTGTGGAGCACACTCAGTCAGGGTTGTGAGGGTTACTTTTGAAATGTATTCCACTACAGATTACAGAATACATGCTGTAAAATGTCATTTGTAACGTATTCCGTTAGATTACTCAAGGTCAGTAACGTATTCTAAATACTTTGGATTACTTCTTCAGCACTGGTAGATTTTTTCACTTGTTTTGACTATAAAAACTCTGCCAGTACAGTAAGACTAAAACACATGTTAAAAATACATTCTCTGAAAAACCAAAATATCGTATGCAGTGTTGTTTCTAAAACAAGATAAATCAAATTGATCTTGTTTTAAGGATTTTTAGACATTTTTACAGGAAAACAATAAAAAAAAAATATGATCAAGAATATGATTTTTGCCCTAATATCAAAGGTCTTACTAGAAAAAAAGAAATTATGATCCAACATGAATTTTCTTGATAAAAAATATGATCGTGTCTGGTAACGTGCATGTAAAATGGCTAGAAATAACATTTTATCTTAGCGTAAAGCTGACAATTTACACAAGGTTTATTTCTATTTCTTCTCCTCCAAACTTACTTCAAACTTACTTCTCTGTCTGCTCGTATGAATGTAACACATCATAAGAAAGTGTTTCACCGCTGTTCAAATGCACTTTGGATCACATCATTTATATGTATAAATGTTTTCCATCTGAAATGACTAAATATTAAATGAAACAAATGACAATAAAATGCAAAGTAATCTCTTCAGTAATCAAAATACATTTTGAATGTAACTGTATTCTAATTACCAATGATTTAAATTGTAACTGTAGTGGAATACAGTTACTTATATTTTGTATTTTAAATATGTAATCCCGTTACATGTATTCCGTTACTCCCCAACCCTGCACTCAGTAGACAACACGAGGATTATATTAACAAACTCAGTCCTGGCACTGGTTTGCAGCTAGGGAACTTATGAACGTTCACGTCTTCATTCTAATTAGACTTGTCCTTTCTGTAGTATTTCAACTTGTGCATTTACAGAACAAGGCCTGATGAATAATCTCATGGGCTGAAAAAAAAGAAGAAGTGCGAAATGGCAAAAGTGATTTTTAAAAACTAGGGTTTATTAGGGTTTATGCTTTCATGCAGGTGGATTTAAGAGTGATGATTTTGTAAGTGATATACTGTATCTGACATGACATCCCAATGACTTTATACATCTGGATGCTATGGTATAGCAAGGCATTTTCTAAGGTGTTTTTGCTAGTTGCTAGGCAGTCGCCTAGCTTGGGATGCTTAGGTGTTGCAAGACAGTTTCTAGGGCGTTGCTACATAGATAGACAGACAAATAGAAACGGCTTTCAATGCTGCTGATCCAGTCAAAATTCAGAGTAAGAACTGTGTAATTAAAGCATTACAAAGCACTTCACGAAGGTGAAGAGCAGATATGAATGAGGAATTAAATCTGAACTGAAAAGAAAAACATTCGCTTTATAAATTATTGAGACAGAAAACGAAAGCAGCATCACTCTCAATAAATCAATGAAGCCGTAATCCAAGATGAATTATCTTAATTAGGGAATGCATTTGTGACTGGATACAATCATTCATATGTTTGATTTGTGAGTGTCAATTTAAATACACACAGGCTCTCTTGCTGAACATGTATAGATGTACTGAAATTCCCTATCGACTCATTTTTCGCTTGTAGAAAAGTCCAACTAATTACATTTATTTTTGTTATGATTAAGCCACACTCAGAAAAAAATGGTACTGTCTAAGTAACATTGGCCGTCATTGGGGCGATACCCTTGTTTTGGGTACATATTCGTTCCCTTAAGGATAAGTAGAAAAAATAAATGTATCTGTAAAGGGGTTATGTCATAAGGAATCAAATTTTCCTTGATATTTTGACATATAAGTGTTCTTTCTACTATAAAAACATACTGTAAATTTCAGAACTCAAAACTGAATCCCCAAATAAAAGCATTTATTGAAACCAAGCTGCAAAAACACCTCGTTCTCTACTTCCGTGACTACCCTACATCACTTGGGGAACATTCATTCATGACTGCCTCTACAGTGAAAAAACATCAACGCCTACTTTTACATCAACTCCCACTTGGCCCCGCCCCCTGGTGCTTCAGTTCGTAAACTGAGAATGAAGGACAAACAAAGCCTACTGTGGCCTAACTATTCCTGAACACCAAAGGGGACCCATCTGGACTATTTTCAATTATTTTTGTATTTAAATATGCACAGACAGACATCTTTTTTCCCCAATTTGGAATGCCCAGTTCTCAATGCGCTCTAAGTCCTCATGGTGGCGTAGTGACTCGCCTCAATCTGGGTGACGGAGGACGAATCTCTCATTTAATTGAAATGTCATATAAAGTGTTAAATATACACTATATTATTATGTATCTCAAGACACATTTTTTAAAGTCAGTGTGAAACTCCATTCACAGCACATTTTACATGATTCAGAATAAAAAAACACAGAATATTCAATAAGAAAAAAAAAATGAAGGGTGCAACTTTTTATTCATCAGGAATTTATTGGAACATGAAAAGTGGGCGTGACATACCAGAATGGGGTCAGGTGGTTGGAGGGGAGGGGTTGATCACCATTCACATATACTGTGGACTAATTTGGACTAATGGACTAATTGGTTAGCTACTTCGGGCTTACAGCAGAAGATAATGGAGCATAAAAGAGATGTTTGTTTTTGATGACTTACAGAAATCATAGTTCACTTTGTGATTCTTTTGGAAATCTTTTGAACTGTGGTATTAAGGCATCATCATTAATTGTACAGTCACATTCCTGAGAATGAGAGCTTTCATTTGATATATGACTTGTCCATTTAGGTGATATGTGAGGGACTTTTATTTTCATATAACTATTTCTACCCCATTACCTCTAGGGGGCGCTAATTTTCAACGTGAATATTTTGAGGCCTTATTTTGTTATTTTAAGTAACATAAATGCAGAAGTGCTGATTATCTATGAAAAGTTCAGATTCTAAGCTTTGAAATGACACCTCATATGCCTGACTTATGTATACAGAGACTTTAACGTTTTAAGCGAAAACATTTTTCGCGATATAGCACCCCCTTTTGACTTGCCGGCGGATCGTTAAAAAGTAAGAGGGCTTGGTGATGTCATCTGAAAATGAAAGTCTTTTCAGAGGCAGGAAAAGTTGTTACATTTTGATGAACAATTACATTATGAATACAAACATAAAAAAACAAAAAAAACATGCACTGATAAATTGCGCACAATAAGTAAATAGGGTCAATTTTGATTTCATGTTGACATTTAAATTATAAAATAAATAAATACAAGCAGCAACTGACGCAAGCTTTTTGATATTTTTCATAATAAAATGTTTGTTTGTGCTATTTAATGGCATAGTGTCTTTTAGATCAATTCTAACTACACAAATAAAACAAATAAATAAATAAACACAACAAACTCATGGCACAAAAACTAACTCAACGTGCCATAAAATCTGTGTTGCAAAGTTCACTTTCTGTAAGTGATTATCTGAATATTTCATTAAGCACATTTCCCCCGAGGAACATGTCTGATCAAAGGCTATCCATTTTACATAATTATTCCTGTTATAAGAATGTCATTGTCTTGGCTTGTGTTCTAATCTTGCGAGTAAAACGTTTGGGGTCAGCTCACCATTCTTTCATCTTTCTGTCTGAGGATAAAATGAAAGCTTGGTTTAGAAGATAGCACAACACTGCAGTACTTAAAAATACTTGAAAGAACAAAGAAATTCAGCATTTTATGAGACATATTCTTAGACAAACATTTATACCAGTACAGAGTTAGTAAAGCTCTTGCTTTAATTGATTCTTTTTCTTTTTTTTCTCCCCAATTTGGCATGCCCAATTCCCAATGCGCTTTAAGTCCTCTTGGTGGCGTAGTGACTCGCCTCAATCCGGGTGGCGGAGGACGAATCTGTTGCATCTTATCACGTGACTTGTTGAGCGTTACCGTGGAGACGTAGCGCGTGTGGAGGCTTCACGCTATTCTCTGCGGCATCCATGCACAACTCACTACGCACATTATAGCGACCACGAGGAGGTCACCCCATGTGACTCCACCCTTCCTAGCAACTGGGCCAATTTGGTTGCTTAGGAGACCTGGCTGGAGTCACTCAGCATGCCCTGGATTCGAACTCACGACTCCAGGGGTGGAGTCAGTGTCAATACTCGCTGAGCTACCCCAGGCCCTGAGACTTCTTTTCTAAATATATTTTAAAATATTATGCAAGTTTTAGAAGTATCATCACTTCTCCCAAACACTGCTTTATTTTCTCCTTATTAAACTAGAAAATATATATATATATATATATATATAAAAAATTATTTTCTGTTGTATAATGTATTACTTCCCAAAATCCAGCAGAAAATGTGACAGAATATATATATATATTCTGTCACATTTTCTGCTGGATTCTGGGAAGTAATACATTATACAACAGAAAATAATTTTTTTGAATTAATTTTTTTCCCCTTCATTGTGGTGGTAAGAAATCCATAACTAAGACACTTCTCATTCAAATATCCTTTTTACAATTTGAATCTCATTCACTTTTAAGATTGGGGCTAGCAGTGCTTGCATTTAAATTTAATCAAAAACAAGTGTTTATCAGCACAGAAATCTCAACTTCTACTAAACACACTTAAACCAAACTTTGCACAGTTTCTCAACAATGTCACGAACAGTGTTGGGTGTTTTCTGATTACAAAGTAATTAGTTACTGTCATCTAATCACTTTTTAGTCAAAAGTAGTGTAACGCATTACATTTTTAATTTTGTAATCAGATTACGGTTACTGACTTGCAATTTCGGTAATTACTTCTAAGTATATTACTTGGGCTACACATAGCTTATTTGTAAAATAATATTTTCATATTATTTTGGATGGTCCTAAGGGGGATGAAAATAAATTATGTTTAAAACATTAATGAATCTGTAAACATAAGTCAGGCATATGAGGTGTCATTTGAAAGCTTAGAATCTGAACTTTTCAGAGATAATCAGCACTTCTGCATTTACATGACTTAAAATAACAAAATAAGGCCTCAAAACATTCACCCCCCAGAGGCAATGGGGTAGAAATATTTATATGAAAATAAAAGTCTTTCACATAGCACATAAATGGACAAGTCATATATCAAATGAAAGCTCAGGAACATGACTGTACAGTTTATTTTGTTGCCCTAATACCACAGTTCAAAGTGAAATATGATAACGTCAAATAAAAACATCTCGTTTATGCTTCGATCACTGCTGCTGTCAGCCCCAAATAGCCAAAAACTTTATATATGCTTTTACCTCAGGAATTTCTCTAAAAAAATAGCAATTTTTTACTTGTCTTTGAGCTTGCTTGTCTGAATAATCCAGTGTTATATCTAGGGATGCTCCGATCAGGTTTTTTACAGCCGATACCGATCCCGATCATTTCACCTTTTATCAGGATCTCTGTCATAACTGGCTATATGTAAGCTTTCTGCACACTGTCACTTTTATTTATATCACTTTGCCTAGATTTTTCTGACAAAAAAAAAGTTTAAATAGTTTGAAAGGCTTATTAAAATAGCTTTTTAAATAAGACTTTAAAATAAGTGTAGGCTAACAAAATATTCTCTCTATTAAGATAGATAGCCCTATAAAAAATAAGCTTAGTGTCAAACTGAAGACAAACTGATAACCCATAGATGCAATTAAACTTAGTGTGACATTTTTGGTTATAGATTCATTGTCATTATTTCATATAACTATTACTGTTCCTCATTTCATTTCTATTTTATTTTTGCATTATATTTAATACATTGTATTATATTTTATCTTAATATTGTATAAAGAATTATTATATTTATAAATTCCTTCCCTGCCTTTTCATTTAGATGGATGATTGTATTAACAGTTCATTTTTCACTTGTTGCTGCTTGAGCTTTAATGAGGGGAACAGGCGTTCTCTCATGAGGGCAAGAGATGAAAGGAAAGCGGAGAAAGAGTGCATGTTTCTGGACTCTACGGGTGCTACTATTGTTAATGCTCGTGTTATTACTGAGATGCCTATGCCTTGTGGAGACTGAGAAGCTGCCGCCATGAACGATAATAAGGATTGTTTCACATTAACAGTACAGTACACAAACGTTTCATATTCGCCATATTCGCTCTCCTACTGCATTGTTCTTAACTGCTGAATCAAGTTTGTTGTCTTACAACACTATGCCAGTTTTCCCCACACTCTGTGAATCCATGACAGTAATGGGGAAGTCTTAAAGGAGCCGTGCATCTTTTGCAACATAAGCTATCGGCTTATGCGATCGACCAAATTAAAGATCACCGATCGAGTCTAAGATGTGAATATCAGCCGATACCGATCAGTGGCCGATCGATCGGAGCATCCCTAGTTATATCTTAGATGTCCAGAACGAAATATGCCATCCAGAAGATAAAGCCTGATAAACAAATCATCAGAAAAGCATCATATTGATGATAAAAAAAATTATATTATTGCAAACAGGAGGATCTCAGGTTTCTAATGACACCTAGATTGAGCTTCTAGTCCACTCAGAGGCCGAGATATTCAATGAAATAATGAGGGTGGTGCTTCAACTTAAAATTAGACTGAATGTCTATGGACGAGCACATCTGTGAGGGCTAAAATGTGTTAGAGCGCCACCTACATTTCAGATCTGCATGCTGTGATGGAATGTGATAGAGAAAAAAAAAACTTTGTTTATCATAAGATTATAAACACATACAATAATATTTATGAATAATTGAGAGTCTTATTCTTTATTTGGGGGTTCTCTGAATTGTTTTTTATTTTTTTTTTTGCAATTAGTCCACAGTATGTGTGAATGCGGAGCTTTTAAATTTGATTGTGAAAAATTGCGGCGGCAGTGCAAAGTAATTATTCATTTGTAGTGGACCACTTGCAACTAAGCTAAGTAACTTACCATTTTACCAAACACTGGTCATGAAAGATATTACAGAATGATTGTTTATATACTACACATTTGTATAAACAGGCAAAAATTGGTGTTTCCAACCTTATAAATAGTGTCTAATTGTTTATACAGGAATACAGTAGTTCACCTAAAAATGTAGGCCTATATTCTGTCATAATTTACTCACCATCAGATTATATCAAACCAGTATTTCGTGGAACACAAAAGGAGATGTTAGGACTGAATTTTAGGGACTGGCAGCTGCAGTCACCATTCACTTTTGTACAGAATGATAAAAGAGAAGCATTAACATTCAAAATTTCCCCTCTTGTCTTTTTTTATATATATAATTAATTACATGGTGTGCCGATTAATTAATTGAATTAATTGCATATATAAATATTTGTTGGGGAAGCCCCTCAAATAACAGTAATTCAGTATATAATGATGAAATAATTATAAATAGTTGTATTTAAATAATTGCCATATACTGTATATATATATATATATATATATATATATATATATATATATATATATATATATATATATATAGTCTTATCAGTGTAACTCCTCTGGGATAAGACAATACAAAAAGTAGCTTTAGAATCCAATGTATAGTTTATTTGCATATTCTTGAACATAAGACAATCATCGGCCTACAGTTCACAACAATCCATTTTGCAACTGAATTCATCAATCAGTCCGAGATTTATTATGAGGGCTTGTCTAAGGACGCGTCAATGTACACCTGCGTCAGACAGACACTTTTGGAGCATCTCACTTTGGCTGCATCACATCATAAACATAAAAATGTTAGGTCGCTGTGTCAAGTTAAACATAGTTAAACACGTCTTGAGATCCCCAAGTGCACTCCATCAAGCTGTGTTTTGAACGCAAGAACGCGTCCTCGTGTTGTGTTGTCTGCTGTTGGTAAGTGTGGTTTGTTCTCTGTATAAGCTGCGCATTGCCTATACAGCTGGAGTTTCGCTTACTGCCCCCTGGAGAAAACAGGTGGTACTTCAAGCTCAAATTGCTCAGGAATGTTCCTTATTACAGTCCGGGGACATGATTAATTACATACATTTTTTAACACGTTATTTTTATATATATTTAATCGCACTGAATTAACGTGTTAAATCGACAGCCCTAATATGAATGTCAAAAATGGTCCTATTTTTTACCAATTTAGTTAGTTGTGTCCAATAAGTGAAAACATGTGCATTATGTCCTGATGTGTCGTACAGAGGACATGTATATAAAAAAAAACGTAAAACTGTGTCATGTATGGTCTTTTATGACATTCATAAACAACCAATTTCCTCTAAAGAGAACAAAAATTAATGTCTGGTTCCCTTCAGGTAAAAAGCTGTGCATTTTAAGAGAAAGCACCTTTCCAGTGCGCTTCAACTCAAACCACTAGAAAAACTGCAGTGTTATATACGTCAATGGCTCAAGTTTAGTGCTTAACAAGTCTGCCATCAGAAAATGGGTAACATATAGCAATTTTGCAAAAACCTATTTGATATGCTTGAGCTGACATATGTCAATTTCCAGACTCCTTTGTGAACCTCACAGTCTATTGCTTTTCGATAGGTACAAGAGTGCGAGTTATATAAGCACAAAAAAGTGTATTTGAGGACAAAACTCTCTTGTATACACACATACACACACAACTGATGGCAGATAAAGTCTTAATATATATATTTATAGCACTGCTGATATCCTGCTCTCTGGTAGCTTGCATGGCTTGTTTTCATGCATGACTTTTCCAGTAGAAGGAAACACATAACACTGTATTAAAGTCTGAGAGCTCTAGCTGCGAGGTTGAAGCTAATTTTGCTCTGTGTGGACGATCCATCTAACACAGAGATTTGCAGGCAGCCCCGACAATATGTATAACTTTGTATAAACATGGCACAAATGAACACAACGCTCTGCCCTTTCTGGAAATTACAAATAAATCTGATATGGCAATTTCCAATTCAGGGACTGCAGCATTGACCTGAAGTTTCAAAATGCTTCTTGTTGTGCTAGATCGATCTTAAAACATGTCCGTATGAGAATGATGGCAGGCTTATTAAACTACCTAACTGACTTGTGAAATAGTGCACGGCAACTGTTTACTCGCTAACAAATATTGTAAAAAAATTCCCAATTGAATGATATCGCAGACGCCTTTGTGGATAGAAAGAGTGTGGAATTTTAGGGGATGTTCAGACCTAGCGCATTTTGTGTTAAATTGCTAGACACAGACCAATGATTAAAACATAACAAGGCATGTTTTTAAAAATTGAAGCTCTTTAAATTTGACATCCGACATTTCTGCACAAAATGCTGAAAAAACAGTGAGATTTAGCGCAACGGTCAAAGATGGACGTCTAGCGCATGTTTACATAAAAAAAGCAATAAAATAACTGTGCAGTAGTATTAATATTACTTTTGTTTATGTATTTCACTCGGCACTGTCTATCAGCTTTCTCTTACCTAAAACATGTCTGGATGAGAAAGATGGCGGGCTTGTTAAACGACATAACTGACACGTGATAGGGTGGACGGCAATTGTTTACTTGGTACCAGGTGACGCTAAAAAAAATACCCACGTTAATGATATCGCAGATGCCTTCGTGGATAGAGAGAGTGCAAAGTTTTAGGGGCTGTTCAGACCGAATGCATTTTGCGTTATAAAATCTAGATGCAGCGTAACGAATGGAACAGAACGCAGGTGTCTCAAAACACGTTCTTGAAAAGTTTGAAGTTCTTTTTAACTTGACACACCGTCTAAAAAATGTGGCGCTCTTGCGTGAGAGGTTGAAAACCAGCTACATTCTGTGCAACGGTCAAAGATGTCCACCTTGCGTATGCTTACATAGAAAAACATTTACAAACCGGTAAAGACGGACGCAAATATTCAAACAGCTTCTTTTACACTCTATTCGTTCGCTGGTCTCTTTTCACTTTGAATTATTTGGTTCACAATCGTGTACCACCGTGATTTCTAGCAGCAGCTGTTTACCAATGTATCTAAGTAACATTTAGAAAGAGAACACACTAGCTTCACTGTTATTGAAGTATTTGTTGCTTTGGAGTTACCACTAAAACTTAACGCGCACTGAACGACACTTGCGTTTATCTGTAAAGATGTGAAGAATGCGAGCTGCACTCTGAAGGCAATATCTTCTAAGACATGCAGCTCATAAGAAAAGCTGATAAGTGAGACTGGGAACAAGCAAAGATGTAAATTATATGGCCTCCAACGCAGTCCTTGTGTTAGGATTGTAATTATGTAATTAACATATGTAATGCACTGCATCTCAAGAGTAATATGTATGCTTCTTTTTCATGAGATGGGTATTTTCCAGTCTCCAGTGGTGTTCTTTTTAGGTCTGCAATTGTTTATTCTCAAACAAATTACTGTAGATATGCAAGCAAATTATTTTGCAGAGGCCTTTGTGGATTTAGAAAGCTTTCTTGCTCTTTGATTCCATATTTTTTCCAAAGTCTAAGGTAGATAAGTCTTTGACCACACTGTCCTCTTAATGGCCACAAGCCAGGTAAAGTGAATTGAGTTACACGCCACAGACTGCATTTGCAGTGCACGATGCATACTAATTGAGACTCGGTATTAAGATGGGTGATTCCTGTTTAGAATACAGCTGGAGACTATGGGAGAACAGACTAGCTTTGTATTGAAAAGACAAAGTGAATTGTGCAAATTATTCAGTATATATTTACATGCACAGTTATAATCAAGCTACAGCAGGATTTTGCGTAGTCAAGCTACAGTCTTGATTTGTCTATTCATGTACACATGACACAATGCGTAATTGAATATTTGAAGGAAGGACGTCAGCTGAGGAAGTGTTAAATATACGTCTTCCGGAGCACGTATGTGCACAACGCCGAGACCAATTGTGGTCCGATTAAGGTGTATACATACTGGATGAAGCCGAGCTACAATCACATTATCTAGAGATGCTAGTCTGACTTTGCAAAAAAAAAAAAAAAATATTGTTTTAGTCCAACTGAAGTCAAACTTTTAAAGTGCATGTAAAAAGTACCGAGTGGTTGTCAAGAGCATAAAACCATTGGAATTCAAGAGACGTATGTCATGTTAATAATTTTGCATATTGTTTAACCTATGCAGTTCATCGGAATATTAATAAATGTCTTTTGGTTTTTGATTATAGAGATATTTTTGTTATCTTTTGTACGACAAGCAATTTTGGTACTGTGTTATCTGATATATGGCCATGAACATTTAGGAAAATATATGTTACATGTATAAAATGTGCCATATTTGTAGTATTTTTTAATATATGTTGCATGTACAATATGTACACGTATGTGAATGAAATCAGTGCATCCACATACAGTACGTGCTACATGTGTGCTTTACATATACAGCCATCAGGATCAGAAAGAAACAAAAATGACCCCTAAATTCAAAATGTGGGGGCAAAAAATTAGCCCTTGTAATAAATTCTACTATTTTTATTTCTAACTTAAACATCTGTATTAATGAATTAGGACCCACTTTATATTAGGTGTCTTTAATTACTATGTACTTTAGCATTTTATATTATGTGCTTATTATGTTTGCACTTAACCTAACCCTAACCCTTATCCAGGTTTAGGAAGGTTACTTTAAAAAAGTATTCCACTACAGATTACAGAACACATGCTGTAAAATGTAATTTGTAACATATTTTGTTAGATTACTTAAAGTCAATAACATAATCTAATCTAAACACGTTGGATTTCTTCTTCAGCACTAGCAGATTTTTTTTTCACTTGGTATGACTATAAACAAGAAAATAATGTAAGAAATATACACTTCACTGTAAAAATACATTCTCTGAAAAAAAAAACAAACAAACAAAAAAAAAAAAGCCTAAACATCTTATGCAGTTTTGCTACTATTTTAAATATTTAAAACAATATTTAAATTCTCATTGAGAATAAAATGTTTGCAGTAAATCTTTGCTCTAATATCAAAGGAGAAAAAAGTTGTTCTAATGTAAATTTTCTTCATAGCATTTATTATATAATATAATCATGCAAGCTAACAGATGCACGCAAAGGCAAGAAATAGCATTTTAGCTTAGCATAAAGCTAAATGTTCACATGACAGTTTAAACAAAGTTAACTATTTTTGCTGCTCCAAACTTCAAAACTCCACAGAGTGTACTCAACGACATCCTTTTCTGATCCTATGTGGATTCTGTTTATAGAATGAGTCCAAAAATATGTTATTTGTAACTTTCTATAACAATGTTAAAGGCTACATTGTTAGCATTTCTTTTAAAAATACGCTAACCGCATAAAAAACATTGACATGTTTGAATACATGTAACAGGATATTATATTTAAAATACAAAATATTAGTAACAGTATTCCACTACAGTTATAATTGAAATCACTGGTAATCAGATTACAGTTACATTCAAAAAGTATTTTATTACCGATGAGATTACTTTGCCTTTTTTGTCATTTGTCAAATTCTATGTTTTTTATGCGGTTAGTTAGGGTATTTCAAGAAATGCTAACAATGTAGCCTTTAACATCATATAGAAAGCTACAAATAATATATTTTCTGCCTCATTCTATGAACAGAATCCACATAGGATCAGAAAAGGATGTTGTTGAGTACACTCTGTGGAGTTTGAAGTTTGGAGCAGCAAGAAACTTAACCTTGTTTAAACTGTCATGTGGACATTTAGCTTTATGCTAAGCTAAAATGCTATTTCTTGCCTTTACATGCATCTGTTACCTGGTGCAATAATATTTTATAATGCTGAAAATGCACGTTGGAGCATCAGTAGAGCAAAGATGTAATGCTTAATGAGAATTTAAATATTGCTTTTTCTGTAAATATATCTAAAAATCCTTAAAACAAGATCAATTTACATGAGTAGCAAAACTGCATAAGATAGTTAGGCTTTTTTTAGACAATGTTTTATATATATATAAAACATATATATATATATATATATATATATATATATATATATATATATATATATATATATATATATAGATATATATATTATAAGTACATTTTCTTTCTTTATTTACTTTTTTACAAGTAAAACAAATGGCCAATACTAAAGAAGTAATCCAAAGTATTTTGATTACGTTACTACCTTGAGTAAACTAACGAAGCGTATGTCTTCAAATACGTAATGAATGACATTTTACAGCATGTATTCTGTAATCTGTAGCGGAATATTTTAAAAGTAATCTTCCCTACCCTGCATGCCAAGTAATCGTGTATTTATTGCATTTATGTTTCATCTGTCAAAGTGTTTCTAATGTTTTTTTGTTACGCTGTAGAAACACAATGTAACTACCCTATATAGCTCCCAAGGGAAAGTTCCTCAATGACGTCATATCCACCTTTTCACTCACAACAGTGTGAAAGCACTTGTATGAAAGAAACAAATCATAAGAAAGTGTTTCATCGCTGTTCAAAAGCTCCTCGGATTGCATCATTTATATGAATAAATGTCGTCCAAGTATTCTGATTTCCAATGATTTAAATTGTAACTTTTATGGAATACAGTTACTGATATTTAGTATTTTAAATATGTAATCCCGTTACATGTATTCCAATACTTCCCCAACCCTGCCTTTAACCTAACCCAACCCAACCCTAACCCCTAACTCTAACCCTAAACCTAAACCTACCCGTACCTCAACCTCAGTAGCAACTAACTTGAATCTTGTGAAAATTTTGTATAACAACATTGTTAATAACAGAATAAATACACTCTATTGTATGTATTTTATTGTTAGTACATAGTAGATAAAGTGTTATATAATATAAAGTGGTATGAATATTGACATAATAGAGACAAACAGATGAGACAGAATTAGTCACAGGAGTTCCTGTAGCTCAACTGGTAGAGCATGGCACTAGCAACACCAAGGTCATGCGTTCGATTCCAAGGGAACACACAAACTGATACAGTGTATACCTTGAGTGCACTGTAAGTCGCTTTGGATAAAAGTGTCTTCCAAATGCATAAATGTAAATGTAAATATTGCTCCTAAATGTAAAGGTCTATTTCTGACGCTAAAATCCATCATATCTGATTTCTGTATGGGACAACTTAATGTCTGATGGAACATTTTGTATCTGAAGCAAAACCAGTTGAAAGCCACTGATCTTACCGACACAGTGTATCAATTGCTCCGTAACATAGTTCCTCCATCTGGAATGAGCCACGAATCCTGACCTCCACGGGTATATTAAGCTCTCTCCCAGAGCATGTCAGGTTCATAGTCGTACTAAAGGCATCGGGCGAGGAACCGTATTATGTACCTGCCCCTGCAAAACATGTGGCGACTCCATGCCAGGCAGATGTTCGGATAAGCGGACCCGACAAGACAGCTAATTCACCCTTTGGCGGTGGGTGGCCAGGACTCCCATCACAGCAGATGGGCTGTAATTTGGACGGATGTGTGCAGATGTCTTTCTGCGCCCAAATGGATTCATCACACCACTGATGGAGGGGTTGTTTGTTTGTAGCTAATTAGGCAGAAATTTGTTTTCATTCCCTCCTTATCATGGCACAAATTGATCTAATAGAAATGGGGGGTGGGGGGGGGTGTCAAGGAAGGTTTGGAAGAGAAGGAACACCTTGTCATGTAACCTATCCAATCATCAAACAAACATGCTAGTAGGGTTTCATGGTATACAGGTGCTAATCCCTAACCGTAGTATAAGCAGTAACAATAGTGATGCTCCCCTTAACAAACAGTACTAATTGAAGGGATTTGTTTGATGACCTGCGCAAGACCCAGAAACTATTTAATGAGCATACGTGGAATAAAAGAACACTTTGAGAACTGCTCATTGGACTGTGAACAGTTCACATCGCTGTGATAAGCGCTAGCAGAAGACAGAAATAAAAAGAGATATGCTGAGGGAGAGAGTAGAGTCATAAAACTTTCAGCAATGACAACAGAACAGCAATCCATGGTTCTTCTACAAAGGAATGGGAGTGCCAGTGGCCACGGATGACTGATAAATCTGGTCTATTTAAAGCGTGTGGCATTCCACGGGGACAGCGGTGCTGATGCAGCTGTTCTGGCAAGCGAAGGCTACATCCGTCCTGAGCATCCCTTAACTCACCCGTACTCTAGCAGAGAGGCTGCATGTCACTCATTCAGGCCCATATTACTGCATGTGCGCTCTCCATCTGAACAAAAGCTTTCGCCTGATAGAGGATGTGTGGCGGTAGAGTCAGCGTGCAGAGGACAGCGGATGAAATATTGATCAGCTTTTATGTCATTTTAGTTTTGTTTTTGTGCATCCTGCTGCATTTGAACTCATGCAAAATGTTTAAAATAATGATGATGGACTATTAAAAGATACAGCAGAAGTAAACATGGTGTGTGTACAGCAGTGTTGGGCAAAATTCCAAATGTAAGAATTGACTCCCTTTCTATTCATGAACTTGAAGGATGTTGAATTTGAATGAGGAATGACAAATTTCATTAGTCAACTTGTATGTTTTCTTGTAAACCCTAACAACAAAACATAAATAATTATGTAATTAATTTATATTGAATACGCTTATGTTTTTCCCTGAAATGTAGAATACATTGTGTCTCAACTGACATATAAACTAATGCTGTGTTCATGTATTGTCGGAATTACTGTAATTCAGAGATTCTACTTGGAGCTGTTCATGACCTGGGACCTGGGAAGTTATTAATTTATCTGCAACACTCATAATGCCAAAACAGCTTTGTTGTTGATAACTGCAAAATATTTATCACTATTAAATATGAATTCACCTCTATATGTTCTTGCAATATTTTTAAGCACAAAGAAAGCATTCAGGGTAACAATGGCATAATAAAATGGCATATTAAACAGAAATACAGTATATGTAAACTACCTTCAATTGTAGAGGCAGCTGCCATATTGGTTCTTTTTACATGATGTCACGACTGTCAAGTTGAAACTTGCATAGAATTCCAAGATTAAAACTTGTGATGTGAGTGCTTTTGACAAGTCGGAATCTTGTAATTATGGTAATTCCCATATGACGCGAACACACCATACGTTCAGTACTGTCAAAACTACATTGCTGAGTCTGAGTATGCATAATTCCCTACTATTTAGTATGCCAAAAAAAGTATGCCAATGGAGTAGTATGTCCGAATCCTCAGTGTGTATTCATTGAATCCTTCATCAAATACAATAGATACTCTGACAGTAAAGACAGGTCTGTCTTTAAAGATTTATAAGTTATCGTTGAAAATCTATGGGATAAATGAATGGGACTTTTACTTCCCAAACCAGACTGTTGCACTCTATAGAGGGTCTGTGCCGAGTTTGGTGGATGTAGCTTTCAACTGTAGGAGAAGTTACATTTCATAATTTTGCTTTTGTTTAGGGCACGTCAAAAGCAATGCATTGCATCAAAAGCAAATCGCTTCCATTGAAATCGACTGTCTACACTGGATGCGACCGGCACATTGCATTGTGTCGCGCCAACAGTTTAGGGACTCCTCGCTCTATTCCTGACGCGGTGCACACGCTTGACATTACAGCTGACTGTCCATGCACTTCATTTTTTCACAATGTTCGCTTCTACGTCTCAATCCGCAATGTGGTGCTACATCGGTTGCGCCCAGCAGACAAAGTGTAAGCCTAAAGAGTAGAACAGTATGTTGGCTTTTTCAAGTCTTCCTTAACACTCCCCTCATCTAGCATTGGTTGAGCAAACAGATAGTCCTGCCCCAATCTCAAGCAATTGGTTGAGCGAATGTTGCTGCATTTTGAGTCACAGTGTTTATACTTTCCAGGGAAATCAGCCTACGAATGACTTATAACATCTTATAGTTGACTCTGCATATCAAACTTGAATATGAAATAATTTTAACATTAAAAAAATAACACACAACACTTTTAAGTTGAAATTAAGTGATATAATTCCTTGATGATCTATGCATTAATGTTTTACCTATGAGAATGAGGATGCAGACCAGCAGTGCGATAAGAGCGCCGGGACTGAGTGCCACGGACATGACGTAAGCCGTGGTGTTACAGGACTGGATAGCTCCATCCATGTCGCAGCCGCACACATGGATGGTGAGCGTTCCCGTGCTGCTGAGGGCGGGAGGGCCACTGTCAACTACCAGGATGGGTAACAGGTAAACGTTCTGCTCCTGACGGTTAAATCCAGAGCGCTGCGTCCTGATACCCGCGGTGTTGTCTACAGGGTCAATGAGAGAAGAACAGACATATTATGTAAATATAGATGCATTAGTAATTCAAACATCATGTAGCGTATACAGTGGGGTCCAAAAGTCTGACACCATATTAAAAATATGGGATTCACAATCTAATTTCAACCTGGGAATCAAAAGAACTTCAGTTCTTTAGTCACTAATTATATAACATTCTTGGATGATATACTCCAATGGTGAGTACACTTACAAAATATTACAACTACAAACTTTTCCACAATTAGACTTATTATTATAATTACTACAAACATTTATTAGCAAATTTTTGCAACTAGTCACATATGAGTGAATCTCATGAAGAAATGTCCAGGTCATATTTTACCCCTAATTAATTTAAATTAACTTAAATTATAAATTTAATATTAAATCAAATGAATATTTTATTTATTTATTTTTTTTTTTTTTTATAAATGAAGAAATTGTATTTTGCATTAGGAAAAATTACACAAAAAAAGTTAAGCCTATTTTTAAGCCTTTTTTAAAAAAAAAAGTGAAGCCTATTTTTTATTAAAATTTGAAATTAAATGAAATTAATAAAGCTTAAAACTTTTAAGGTTTCTAATTTAATTTAGTAAACGATTACTTAATTCAATTTAATAGAAAGTTATTATGAAATTCTTAATTAAAAGTGTATTTTTAAGACCATTAAGATGAGCATGATGACATTAATTACATTTGATTAAATAACTTAATTAAATTCAGCACAGATACTATCATGATGTACTTTGCAAATGCACTTCATAATTAAACAAATATAACATTTTATTTATTATACATAAATAAATGAATTATATTACTATTCAATTAGTTTACATTTTTATTTTATTTGTATTACTTATAAATTATAATTATTATTTTTTGCGTGATTTTGCATGAAGAAAATGAGGACCATTAAGAACAGCATAATTAAATTAATTACATTTGATTAAATGGTTAAATTAAATGCAGTTCAACAAATACAAATATTAATGTATGTTTACAACTGTACTTTACAAATGCACTTTACAATGTAAATAATATAAAAAAATCCACTTTGCATGAATGAGAATTTTATTTTTTGCATTACTGTGAGCTTCAAAATAGGTTTCGTTTCCTATATGCAAAATATAATTTGTTATTTCTTTTTTAATTATTTTATTTTGAGGTCAAATATGACCTAGACATGTTCTTGACAGGTTTTGTGAGATTCATTCTTTTACAAATTGAGCCTATTTCAAGCTGTTAGCAAAAACATTGCAACTTTGAAGTTCCTGAGAATTGCCCAATTGCTTTTACAGTCCAGCGTTGAAACGGCAGATATATGAATACGACTAACAGTGACAAACAGCGAAACACACTGACAACAACTCAACTAATGGACTTGCAATACAGGCACACTAGCGATCCATCATACAGGACATACATCACTGTCATGTGTGCCGCTGTTCACAGAGACGACGAGGGTTTTTTTGC
Organism: Myxocyprinus asiaticus; assembly: GCF_019703515.2. Taxonomy (NCBI): domain Eukaryota; kingdom Metazoa; phylum Chordata; class Actinopteri; order Cypriniformes; family Catostomidae; genus Myxocyprinus; species Myxocyprinus asiaticus. The sequence continues at coordinate 2,829,725 of NC_059352.1, forward strand.
TGAGTAAAAGCACTATGACATTGTGTCTTGACTGTATGCGTAAATCTTCTTTCAAAGGCACTCTCCTTCTCATAAATACAGCAAACACCATCACAGAAGGCTACAAATCTATTTCTGTTTCCAAGGTTTAAAAATATCAGGAATGGAAACATTACCATAATCAAACAACAGCTCAGTTCCTACAAACAGCAGTAAATGCAGTAAATCCAGTGTGTCTAGATATAAAGAGACTTTTGTAACACTATTTTAACACTATAACACATGATGTCCACAAGAGCGGACAGACCTGTAAAAGCCATTTTCAACTAATCAGGGTGTGAAGTTACATCCAAACCACCATAGGTCATGACCTTTGACACTTACACCTAATCCTATATGACTTTCACCTTTGGATGTCATTGTGTGCTTTATGACATCATAAATTCAAAATGGCTGATGAAAGTACCTCTGGAATATTTACTACCATCTTCTATTGTAGTAGATTGATGTGTAGCTCTTTCAAAATACAGAAATATGCACAAAATAAAATTTTAAGAGAAATACAAATATAAAACAAAAAATTATTACATAGTTTTAAGTGATTTAGTAATTCATGGATCAAAAAAATCCAAAGGAATAATTCACCCCAAAATTCAAATGCTGTCATCATTTACTAACCCTCATGTCGTTCCAAACTTGTATGTCTTTCTTTTCCTACCACTTTACAGTAAGGTTCTATTTGTTAACATTAGTAAATGCATTCATTGTTAGTATCATAAACTAACAATGAATATTAAAAAATGAATATTTTTTTAAATCTTGATAAATGTTCCTTTAGAAATATACTATTGTTCTTTGTTAGTTCATAAGACATTAAGTTTAACATATACTTAACTTTAAATGTTAAAAATGCATTAGGATATGTTGCAATTAGCGTTAACCTAAATGGTATTTTTTATTGTTAGTTCATGTTAACTAATGCAGTTAAATAATGTTAACAAATATAACCTTAATGTAAATTATTACTAAGAGTTCTTTATACTAGAATGTCAAAGCTGCTCTTTTCTTTATCATGAGAGTGAATGGTGACCACAACTTTCACTGCAAAATTTTCAGTGAATAACCACTTGTTTATTATTGTTTTGTATTATATTATATTATATTATATTATATACAGTTTAACACATATGATCATGATTTATCTTTACAATTGTACTTTGAAATAACAAATAAAGCATTTTATCTATATATATATATATATATATATATATATATATATATATATATATATATATATATATATATATATATTTCACTATAATAGTCTAATAAGAATTGGGGTTAAAATATTATTATATTACAGTATATTATATTATATTGGTATATATTATATTACATTATATTATATTATATTGATATATATTATATTATATTATATTGGTATATATGATATTATATTATATTATATTATATTATATTGGTATATATTATATTATATTATATTACATTATATTATATTACATTATATTGCTATATATTATATTATATTATATTATATTATATTATATTGGTATATATTATATTATATTATATTATATTACATTATATTATATTACATTATATTGGTATATATTATATTATATTACATTATATTATATTACATTATATTGGTATATATTATATTATATTATATTATATTATATTATAATGGTATATATTATATTATATTATATTATATTAAAGTGTGTACAATTAAATCAATTTAAACCAAAAAAACAAATACTTAAATAAGAGATTTTATTTTGAATGATTAAAATGAAGACCAATAAGATCAGATTAAATTAATCAAATTTGATTAAATTATTAAATTAAATTCAGTTCAACAAACACAATCATGATGTATGTTCACAATTATATTTTACAATGTAAACAATACAGCATTATATTTTTTGCATTAAATAAATGAAAATTTCGTAAAAAAATAAAAATAAAAAATAAAAAACTGTAAAAAGAATTGGGGTTAAAATATGCTAAATTGTTTTGCAAAATACAAATAGTCCTAAAACAGGCTTATTTTCTTTATGCAAAATATCATTTGTTATTTCTATCTGAGGTTTTGTGATATTCATCCATTTACAAATTGAGCCTATTTCAAGTTGTAAGCTATATTATATTATATTATATTATATTATATTATATTATATTATATTATATTATATTATGTTATACATTTTTATGCATGAATCAAGTTTCCAAATACTTTTTGGGGCGACTATATTTGCCAAATGGAGACATGTTGTAATGTTTCTCCCTAAAAGGGTCAGTTAAATTGAGATGGGAAAACGCACCACCAATGCCAAAAACATCTCCAAACAAACAGAGTAACAATGAACAATGCCCTCTGTTTGTGCGATATGTTTGTTTGCGACTAAAATCACAGCAACAGGCAACAAGGGAGCACATGGACAAGGAAAACGCTAGTGGCACAAGAGAAAAACGAATCAGACGCAAGTCTGTGAAAACAACCTTGTGCTATTGACGGACTCCAGACAAGCTGTCCCACATGAAAGTCAAATGATGTTTTGTTTTGGAGTCGTCAATCAAGTTCCCAATGTGCCAAACAGCTTTCGTTCTCAAAAAGCTCTTGACAATGGTATTCAAAGCAAAAAGTAAGAGGCAAATTTAAATATTATCGTGAAAGGACAACTGCATCAATGACAAAGAATAGTTTTGCAGCAGACTAAAAAGTTTACCATAATGAAAAATTTGTCTGTCCTCAGAGGGAGAATGCAACGCAACACTGCGCTGCTGAACGGAAAGAGTGACAGATTCAATCTGACAGGTGACAAATGTGTCCATGAAAACAGAAGTATGGGAGGATAAAAAGTGTGTTCCTTTGAGTGGGGAATAGCAGGGGATGTCAGTCTTGTTTGCAGAGTTTATACAGATATACAGGTTTGGAACAACACAAGGGTGAGTAAATAATGACAAAATGGGTATACTTTTAAGGGAACACATTTGTCATTAAAGGAACAGTTCACCCAAAATTGAAAATGTAGTCATAATTTATACAAACCCATATGATTTTCTTTCTACTATGTAGCACAAAAGGCTTAATAATAATCTGTCTATACAACATCAATACAATGGATAGTGATTCAATTTCAAAGTTAAAAAAGGACCCAAACTTTTTAACCCTTTAAGCTCAGATGGGTGCAAAAAACAAAACAAAAAACACACAAAATAGATATCTCGAACAACACAAAATAGGTATCGTTTGAAAACTTAGAAGCTCTACTTTCCAATGCATGGTCATTATTATCAAAACTGAACAATTACTTTGAAATTTGCAGACAAATCAGAAGTGTTCCATTTTCATAATTTATCCCCCAAAAAACTTGCACTGTAAATATTGCAATCAGTAAAAGCATCAAACTGATCAAATAGCCATGTGTCATATGTTGTTGGAACGCTGTGAAAGAGTAGAATACAACCAGCCTATTTGTTTACTCAGGGACTTAGCGAGTAACAGCTAAGAATATGTCTTTGACAATAATGTTGGTGTTGCTTGTATGCCACATTTTTACTTATAACTACACTAAAAAGAAACGGAACATAAAATATCACATAACATTACTTAGAGGAGGTGATTATCTTTCAAACGGGCCCACACACAATGTAATCAGATGCACAGATCATTAGATAATCCACATGAAGCTCAATGTTACATATGGCCACCAGGAGATGGCGCCAAATACATGACACAGACTCAATGATGACTCAAATGACACAGAATGAAACTCATTCTGTGAAATCTCATTACTAAAATCATGTCTGCATGCTATACAAACCTTTAGTTTTTGTTGTGTTTGCATGTGTAATTAGTTCTTATGTACAATTATTATGTTTTATTTGTTTGGAGAGGCTTTTGGACACATTGAGGTGTTTTTGTACACTAGGATAAATTATTTTGTAATGCTATTACTTTTGATTGCTTTGTCATATAAAAAAATAAATAATAAAAAAAAATGTGTCAGATACAGTTGACATAATTTGGAACAATATATAAAAGCAGTTTTTCAGAGCCATCTTATTTACACCCAGAGATATAAAATGTCAAATTAGAAAAATAAGACAAAAAGTAAAGTTTTGGCTAATTTTTTTTATTTATTTTTTTTATGCTGAGAGTATGTATAATAATCCATATCATTAATAATTTTGAAAAGTTTTATTTACAATGATGCCAATCACTTAACCCTCCTTGTTTTTTTGTTTTTTTTTTTTTGTTTTTTTTTGTTTGTTTTTGTTTGTTTTTTTGTCGAGTTATATGCCTTTAATTTTGGGTATGCCACTGAAACAGAAAATCTTTAAGGGTTAAAAAAAGTAGACTTTGCAACTCGTGCATCATATTCCAAGTCTTCTGAAGGCATTTGACTTTGGTGAGAAATAACCCAATATTGATGAATTATATGAAGATCACATTAAAACTGAATTGGAAACTTTTAACCAGCACTTCATTATTTATTTTTGGTACTTTTAAAATGTGTTCTATGTATAGATTTAACAGTTTTAGCCTTGTCCCAGACCCAGACTTTCAATATTAAACTATGACAATCTATTATAAAAGCACAAATTATTACATGTTTAAAGCTATGATCACAAATAATGAAATAAACAAACCATTGAAAATGACACTTTGGTGGGAATTTTTATGACTTTCAGTATTTTTCACCTTCTGTATCATGAATACTAAGTATTCACACATTCATCACATTTGGCATACAGCTTTTTGCATACTATATAGTAGGTAAGTATCCATATAGTTATGCAGGGCATGCATATATGTGTGCAGAGTCTCTATATCAGACAGAGTGTCATGTGCTCAAGCATGTGTGTGTGGCCCTCAGTCGCCCTAACATGCTCCGTTGACATTTCGATGGCTCTCTCAGCTGACATTTCCATCCTGTCACATCAGTCTTGATTTAGTCATGCGTCACATACACTTACACACATCTCTAAAAAAGCCACACACTAACCGCATGCCGTTCAGCTCCAAACAAATAAGACACAATAGCAAAATGGAAATAAAGAATATATATTTGAGAGATATCTTAGCAAAAAGTGTCTGATTATCTGGAGGTGTCTTTAATCAATGGAAGATTGCAGCACATGCGTCTGTGAAGGGAAAGCTGTGGCGCTGCGCTTTGAGAGAACCACGCTACAAATGTAACTAATTTAATATTTATACATTTTAAAATATTGTTGAATGTTTTTCCGAATCACGGTTTATTCAGTTATCATTATTATTATTATTATTATTATTTGCATTTTAAACCAATTATTGATCAAAACTAACAATTCTAATATTTGTATATCGATACATATGAATTGGCAGGATTAGTAATAGATGCATTGGAGATTTTTTTAATAATTCATCTTAGTATACATTAGCAAGAAAAAGTATGTGAACCCTTTGGAATTACTTGCATTTATGTATAAATTTGTCTTAAAATCTGGTTTGATCTTCACCTAAGTTTCAACAATGAATCTGTTTTAACTAATAACACACAAATTATTGTATTGTTCTTGCACATATTGAATACATCATTCAAACATTCACAGTGTAGGTTGGAAAACGTTTGTAAACCCCAAGGCCCAATTAATGAAATGAGATTGGAGGTGTGGGTTAAAGCTACTTTTTGAGTTTGCTATTCACAAGAAGCATCTGCTGATGTGGACAATGCCTCACAAAAATGAGATCTCAGCAGACCTATGATCAAGAATTGTTGCTTTGCATAAAGTTGGAAAGGGTTACAAAGTTATCTCGAAGAGCTTAGATATTCAACTGTCCACAGTTAGACAAACTGTCTATAAATGGAGATGATTTAGTACTGTGGGTACTCTCACTAGAAGTGGCCGCCCTGCCAAGATGACTCAAAGGGCACACCGCAGAATGCTAAAAGAGGTAAACAAGAACCCTAAAGTGACAGATAAAGACTTGAAGGAATCATTGGAACTGGTTAACATCTCTGTTCATGAGTCTACTATACGGAAAACATTAAACAGGTATGGTGTGCATGGCAGGACACCATGAAGGAAGCCGCTGCTTTCTAACAAAAACATTGCTGCGCACCTGAAGTTTGCCAAAGACCAACTTGACACTCCACAACACTACTGGGAAAATTTTTTGTGGACTGATGAAACTAAGGTTGAATTGTTTGGGACATACATCACTACGTATGGTGTAAAAAGGGCACCGCATACCAACATAAAAACATCATCCCAATGGTGAAGTATGGTGAAGTATTGTGATTTGGGGCTGCTTTGCTGCTTCAGGGGCTGGACCGCTTGCAATCATGGAGGGAAAAATGAATTCTGCAGTTTATCAAGATCTCCTACAGGATAATGTCAGGGTGGCTGTGCACCAGCTGAAGCTCAATAGAAGTTGTGTGATGCAGCAGGACAATAACCCTAAACACTGAAGTAAATCCACTACAGAATGCCTTAAAAAAATGAAAATTAATCTTTTGGAGTGTTCCAGTCAGAGCCCAGATCTTAACCCAATAGAGATGCTGTGGAATGACCTCAAGAAAGCCGTTCACACCAGACACCCTAAGAATATGTCTGAACTGAAGCAGTTCTGTAAGGAAGAATGGTCCAAAATTCCTTCTGAACGTTATGCAGGTCTGATCCGCAGCTACCAGAAACGCTTGGTTGAGGTTATTGTTGCCAAAAGAGGATCGACCAGTTATTAAATCCAAGGGTTCGCTTACTTTTTCCACAGAACTGTGATTGTTTATTGGGATGTGTTAAATAAAGACATTAAAAATTATAATTCTTTGTGTGTTGTTATCTTAAGCACATTGTGTTTGTCAATACTTGTGACACATTTTATGACCAATTAATGCTGAAAACCAGCTAATTCCAAAGGGTTCACATACTTTTTCTTGCCACTGTATTAATTTTATATACTATTGTTTCTGTTAGTTCATAATGCATTAACTAATGTTAAAATGTATTAGTATATGTAGAAATGAACCAAGATGAATACATATTGTAAATTGCATTAGCTAATGTTAACATACTGTATACAACCTTATTGTAGTGTTTCCAAGTTTGCAAAAAACAAAAAACAAAAAATAATATTAAAATAATGAACATGAATATGAATTAGAAAGAAAATGAAAACACATTCCCCTTTCCTCACGCAAACAACAGATTCTACAACAGAAGGTGATGGTAGGCGACAATGTGGCCTACCTCTTGGGAGTGGTCGTGAAAAATTACATTTGTCAAGTCTGACATACAGTAAAATATGTTTTTTTTTTTTTACTTATTCTGGTCTTTCAAAAGAGCACATAAACTTGGATCATAGTTTAACGACACCTCACACAGTTACAGCTGAACTGCCTGTCTGTACACCAAAACTGCCTGGAGGAGCTGTAACCATCCGATTATCCCTCATACGAGAAACACCGACGACAGAGAGATTAGGTGTTCACTTGGAGAAGTTCAGTTCAAAGATGGTGTAAAACTGCTTTCCAGTAGCTCTCTCTGCTCAGATGATTTTTTTATTTTATTTTTTACTTTTCTAACAGCGAATCAGACTCGACAAACTGCCTGATGTCTATCTCACCTTAAGATGGAATGAAGTCCCAGAACGGTCCAACAAGAGAGAATAAAAGGAAAGACTTCTTTACTCATACTGATTTCTCCTTTGCGGACACACACATGCACACACCTGAGCCCAGGTCATTGATACTGTTGGGTCAAAGGAGAGATGTCTTTTGACAAGTCAGTGGAGACTAAAGAAAAGTCTTGTTCTAGTACTTGTAAATGCGGCAAAAATCTTTGCTCAGACCAAAGATTGCACTACAAATAACCATTTATCTGTAACTTTTAATGGTCCATTTTGATCAGATATTGTTTTCATTTTCCTGAAAATTATATACATGCATGCCATTCCATTTCTGTTCATAGATTTCATCTTCAGATACACAAAAATGACATTTTCAGTAATTCAGTTAATAGAAATTCAGAATTTTACGTTTTCATTTAAGGCAAGTTCTCACCTTTGATGTCCCATAGCGTAAAATGCCGGTTGTTGGAGGCTTCAGGTGCCAGTGTGAAATAGAATCGATGTCCAGATTGTGGCTCGTCCCGGTCGACAACACTGATGGTGTGAATGAGCTGCGGACAGAGATGGAAGAATGGCAATTATCGAATCTTTCTAAGACAGGCATCACTATTAAGGAGGGCTATAAAGGCACCTATTCAGGAATTTGTGGTTTTTTTCTGGTCACAAAGTGTATCAAGATTGAAAAAAGAATATTTTATTTCTTTTTCATTGAATATTGATGGAGCAACATAATTTGTGTGAAAAGAAATGAGGTGAAATTTTATGAAAAATAAAATAAAATAAAATAAAATAAAAGTGCTTGGGGGCCTTTTACCCCACACTTGGTTACAGTGATATAGTGTAGATATAGGGGCAACAGTTGCAAATATGTCAACTTATGCATACATCTTTGAGACAGCAAGATGCTTTTTGAGCAATTCAAAATAACTACTTCAGAAATGGATGCACCATTCCCTATTCATTTTAATCACATTTGACATTTCAGAAAATCTCAAGTATTTTATAAACAAAGGAATCTCCATTGTCAATCTGAGCCCACTTTTAACATTCTTCATAACAAATCTATTCCCCCCACTTAAATTAGGGCTGGTAGAATCACCATGACAACCGCCCCACCACAACGGTGGAGTGCTACCAGCGGTGATGTGCACATACATGTATCAATTTAAAACACCTTGCAAAAATCTGAAATAAATTAAAGGAATATTCCAGGTTCAATACAAGTTAAGCTCAGTCAACAGCATTTGTGGCATAATGTTGATCACCACAAAAATTTGTTTAGACTCGTCCCTCTTTTTCTTGAAAAAAAGCAAAAATTTGAGATTGCAGTTAGGAACTTACATTGGAAGTACTGTCGAAATACTGTCGATTGAGCTTAACTTGAATTGAACCCGGAATATTCCTTTAATGAAATAGCAAATAGCAAATGAGTATAGTGAAGTATTGGATCCTTTGTTGCTGTGTTGGCCATTCTTAATGCTAGAGACGTATACATTTTCAGTTTTTTAGAGACTTTAGGATTCACTGTCCTAGTCACAACGCGAGTTACGCATCTAGCGCAACTTGATCAAGTTCAGCTGTGCATTCGCTTCGCCGCAAGAAAAACAAAACTTTTATCAATATATTAATAACTACAGTCTTGACCAACACAAAATAGGTATCGTTTGAAAGCTTAGAAGCTCTACTTTCCAATGCATGTAGGCGTTATGACCAAAACTGAACAAGTGCATTGCAATCAGAAGTGTTCAGCTCTGATCATTTATTAAAAAAAATTGCACTGTACATGTTATTGTAATCATAACAAATATCTACCTCATCAAATAACCATGTGTCATATGTTGTTGGAAAGCTCTCAAAGAGTAGAATACAACCAGCCTATTTGTTTTACTCACAGACAAAAATATAGTGATATAGCTAAGTCTTTGACATATATAGTTCATGTGAACAGGTATTGCTTATATGCCGTGTTTTTGCATATAACTTTACGAAAAATAAACAGAATATAACATATCACATACCATTACTTAGAGGAGGTGATTATCTTTCAAACGAGCCCACACACAAGGTAATCAGATGCAAAGCTCATTAGATAATTGACATGAAGCACAATGTGCACAAAGCATCAGGCTATCTGGGATCTTGCAATCTGGCTGAAAAGACATCAGCTTTCCTGGATCAGATGACGTCATCGGAAATGATGTAGCGTCATGGAACACTAAGCCAATTGGACTGGGTTCAGATCGGTGCAAAAATCATCCATATTTGGGCAGAGAGACATGGGATTGGTGACTGTTACATATGGCCACCAGGAGATGGCGCCAAGTAAATTACACAGACTCATTAAGTCAAGTGGCACTCATTCTGTGAAATCTCATTGCTAAAATCATGTCTCCATGCTATTAAAACCTTAAGTCACATGTTTAATTAGTTAAGTACAAGTATTCTGCTTTATTTGTTTGGAGAGGCTTTTGGACACTTGGATACATTGTTTTTATAACGCTATAATGTTTGATTGCTTTGTTGAATCAACAGAAACTTTTACAGGTGACATGATTTGTAACAAAACAAAAGCAGTTTTCCTGAGCCACATTATTTACACCCATAAATAGATACATAAATAGAGTCTTTTTCAAATTAGAAAAAGAAGTAATTTTCTCAAATTCAAGTTTTTTATTGTGTGTGATTTTTCAGCAGTTTAATGTATCACAATGAACCATAATCTGTATAATTAAAAAATTGGAAAAGTTTTCTTTACAATGATACCAAACACTTGACCCTCATTGTTTTTTTTTTTTTTTTTTTTTGTGTCGAGTTATAAGCCTTTAATTTTGGGTATGCCACTGAAACAGGACATTTTTAAAAACACCCTTAGAGCTTAAAGGCTTAAAGGTTCTGTCATCATTTCCTCCCCATTTTATTGTACCAACCTGTATGACTTTCTTTCTTCCGTTGAACACAATAGGAAGGCAGAATATTCATACAATAAAAAAGTGAATGGTGCTGAGGCTTTCATTCTACCTTACATTTCCTTTTAAGTCCCACGAAAGAAAGAAAATCCTACAGTCTTAGAACAACATGAGGGTTTTGGGTAACTAACTCTGTAAGAATAAACTTCACCATTTGTGCTATGGATATTTTCTTCAAAAAGTATACAGTATTTGTCTAATTATCCTCCTTTGAAGTCATGGTCATTGTAGTAATTTTCTCTACTGCACATTAATGGCAGTACACTGAGCTCACCAGTTCTACTCGCTTTGATGAATAACAATTTCTCCAATAAATCAAAACCATAAGGTGGAGAAGTTGTTGTCGTAAAGCGAGCGTGGGTGTATTTAAGATGGGCATTTTCTGAAATCGGGCCCAGTCGCCGTCTTTTTGTGAGACAACAGATGGAATGCGTTCAGAAGGGCGGGAGGAACAGAGAAACGGGTGCAAGAGAGACAGACAGTGGGCGGCACTTCAGACAATCCATTAAAAATTCCCAATATTCTCTCGCTCCTCATTTCTCATTACATGGTCATCAAAGGGCTCACATGCCATTTATGTTGATTTTTAGAGGGTGGGGGTGGGAGGATGGGGGGGTGATAGAAAATCCGAAATGGCAATTAGAGGAGAGAGAAGAAGAAAACTAAATTAAAATCTTTTGCTAAGTCTTGCACACACACCATGAAGTACGAATAAAGTCATGTCTCGCACTAAGACATGGATTGGAAAATGAAAAGGAGACACACATACACAAACGCAATGTGAAAGCAAGGACAAATGCTTCTAAAGCACCGTATTATACTCAAAGGAGTCTCCAAACTAACAGTGATGTTTCCCCTTCAGAATGATTAAAGCCAGAGTTTCAGAAAATGGCAGAGTGCTCATCTTAAAGCATCGATCCTGGAGGAAGCAGTCGGTTTGACGGGGTCTGCTTTGACTCAACTACACTCCCAAGAGGAGAAATATACCATTCTAAAATTCAACAATAGTAAAATGCAGTCAAAGTTCTGAAAAGGGTTTAAAAATTGAGTTTATAACGTTTATAACAGATTTTATAATGTGTATAATAGTGTTGGGTTTGAGTCCACCTTAGTCAAGTCTGAGTCTTTTCACATTATATTTAGTATGGATAATAGGTGAATAGAGACGTCTCCCCTCACTTGTGTTCTTCATTGTATTTTCTGACTTTTTTGCCATTTAAACGCAAGTGCCTGCTTTACAGGTAACACACAGCATGGGCGCGTGGGAGAGAGTTAAAAAAGTACTTTGAAAGAGTGCGCGCTGCTGCTCTCAGCCAGAATATTCACACGTAAGGACAGTATCAAATACACAGAATGTATGATAGCAATAACTGTAGAGAGCACATCAATATGAAGACAAAGCTAAATCCCGGACATTTAATGGCAATTTTGAAATCCCGGCCAGATTCTGTTTTCAGGTCTGAAAAAGAGGACATGTCTGGGGAGAAAAGGACGTATGGTTACCCTATGTTATGTTATTTTGTTTGTTTGTTTGTTTGTTTTTCATTGCATCACAAATGCCATGGTCTCGGCCGGACTCTGAAAAAAATCCCAAGTCTGAAAAGCTTGAGTCTGAGTCAAGTCCGAGTAAAAATGCATCCGTGAAAAGTCCAAGTCCATTAAAATTGGACTTGTGACTCGGACTCGAGTGCAAGTCCGAACTCGAGTACCCCAACTCAAGTTTATAACAGATGCTTATTAGTGGTGCTGAGACAAAGCTATTACTATTGCACATACATTATGGCTAGGGGTGTTTCTAAGTGATCAGATGTATGATTTATTTATTAATTATATATATTTTGTAATTTCTCCCCAATTTGGAATGCCCAATTCCCAATGCGCTCTAGGTCCTCGTGGTGGTGTAGTAACTTGCCTCAATCCGGGTGACGGAGGACGGATCTCAGTTGCCTCCGCGTCTGAGACCATCAATCCGCGCATCTTATCACGTGGCTTGTTGAGCGTGTTACCGCGGAGACGTAGTGCACGTGGAGGCTTCATGCTATTCTCCGCGGCATCCACGCACAACTTACCACATGCCCCACGAGAGCGAGAAACACATTGCATACATCAACCTTTTACTGTAAACTATTTAAATCACTGGATTATGCTGTAAATACGCATTACTACATGCTTACTAAACATATATTTTTTTCCATCTAATTTCTAGCAAAATAGCTATATCATGAGATTTAATGTCATAGAAAATTACTCATACTGTGAGTAAAACGTTTTAGCGGTAACATTTTACTATAAGGTCCTATTCATTCACATTAGCTAATGCATTAAGTAAGCTTTGTTAATGGTAGTTAATAAAAATACAAGTGTTCAGTGTTAGTTCATAGTGCATTAACTAACCTTAACATTTGCAACTTTTGATTTTAACAATGTATTAGTATATGTTGAAATTAACATTAACCAAGATTAAAAGTATTGTTCATTGTAAGTCCATGTTAACTAGTGTTGTTAACTAATGCTAACAAATGGAACCTTCTTGTAAAGTGTTACCGATTTTGCTCATACCACTCACTCCTACGGCAAACACAGAACTGTGGATAATACAAAGGCTTGTCCTACTAGAGTAAAATCCCAAGTGGCGAGACTACAAGACCTCGGCAACATAATTCTTAGCACTGTATTTACAACTGATAATGCTGTAGTTGATTACATCCATAATAGCAGTAAACAAAATGCTAAACTATTCTGCACACTTCACATAACCCGCATTATTTGCAGTGCTCCACTTTTGTCTGCGACTGATAATACATATGCTCGAATGAGAGTGGCCTGCATTTAAGTTTCTTTCATCAAAGTGCTGGTACTCCAGTAACTTGTGCCACATTGTCTGGGGCACAGATAACTGCATAAACACAAGATAGCAATCTTCTGCCTTTAGGACATAAGAGGGGGGTCGAGACACAAGATGTTACATTTCTGCTTAAAGTCGACATGAAATCTAAATGGACTGAATTGAATTTCTAAATACACTTTCCTAGTGTTATCGTGCACAATTTATCCATGCACGTTATTCGAAAGAAAAAAATACATCTTAGGAATATTTTATCAAAATGTAATAACTTGCTCTGTCTCTGAAATGACTCATATAGTTTCATGAATAATCATAATAATCTGACAAGATGACGAAATCGTAAAATATCATATGACTTTTCTCATACAAAAAGGTATGAGATTTAGACCAACCAATCAACAAACAGAATTTCAAATTTATACAATACAGGCATTACATTTTAGCTAGCCAGCATAGTCGTAATTCGTACAAGATGGCAAAATCGTAAGATATCATATAACTATTCTTGTACGAAAAGTTACGACTTTTAGACCAAGCAATCAACAAACAGTATTTAAAATGTATACAATACAGGCATTACATTTTAGTTAGCTAACATTGTCGTAATTCGTGTGAGATGGTGAAATCATGAGATATTGTTCAACTTTCCTTGTTTGAAAAGGTACAGCATTTAGACCAACCAATCAACAAACAGAATTTCACATTTTTTCTAGCCAACATAGTCGTTATTCGTGCAAGCTGGCAAAATCATAAGATATCGTTTAACTTTCCTTGTTCGAAAAGGTACCACTTTAAGACCAACCAATCAACAAACAGAATTTCACATTTTTGCTAGCTAACATAGTCGTAATTCGTGCAAGATGGCGAAATCATAAGACATCGTTTAACTTTTCTTGTTCGAAAGGGTACCAATTAATTTATTTTTTATTTTTTACCCCAATTTGGAATGCCCAATTCCCAGTGCGCTTTTAAGTCCTTGTGGTTGCGTAGTGATTCGCCTCAATCCGGGTGGCGGAGGACGAATCCCAGTTGCCTCTGCCTCTGAGACCATCAACCCATGCATCTTATCATGTGGCTTGTTGAGCGCGTTGCCATGGAGACATAGTGCGTGTGGAGGCTTCACGCCATCCACCGCGGCATCTGCGCTCAACTCACCACGCGCCCCACCAACAACGAACCACATTATAGTGACCACGAGGAGGTTACCCCATGTGACTCTACCCTTCCTAGCAACCGGGCCAATTTGGTTGCTTAGGAGACTTGGCTGGAGCGAACTCCAGGGGTGGTAGCAAGCGTCTTTTACCACTGAGCTACCCAGGTCCCCCAGGGTACCACTTTTAGGCCAACAAATCAACAAACAGAATTTCAAATCGATTCAACACATACGCATTTCATTTTCGATAGCCAATATAGCCGTAATTCGAATGAGATGGCAAAATTTAAAGATATTGTACAACTTTTCTTGCATGAAAAGGTGTGACTTTTAGACCAGCTAATCAACAAAAAGAATTTTAAATCATACTTTTATAACGACTTCTCATGAGACCGGGTTGGTGAAACTGTAATAGTGATGCTTGCCTTGGTAAGTACAACCATTAAAATTAATAAATGCATTGAATGCATTGAATGTTTTCTTAACAAACTGTGCTAACTGTGATGCCAAGGACAAAAACACTAACAATAGAATTAATAAAACAAATTACGATTTTGAGGGCAAAACTAAT
The DNA here is from genome assembly GCF_019703515.2 of Myxocyprinus asiaticus. NCBI lineage: Eukaryota > Metazoa > Chordata > Actinopteri > Cypriniformes > Catostomidae > Myxocyprinus > Myxocyprinus asiaticus. The sequence continues at coordinate 2,844,878 of NC_059352.1, forward strand.
GCCTGAGGATGTTGTTTTGGGGAGGAAGGACTTTTGAGAGAGACGGAGAGAGACAAAAAGAGAACGCGAGAGAGATTGTGAGAGAAAACCAACGTGTGGGAGTTTATTGAGTGGCAAACAGCTCCCTCAAGCAAAATCATCTAATTCGATTTCCATCCAGCAGCCCCCTCATGACCCTTTAAGCCGCTCGAGTCTTGGAAAGTAAGAAGTGAAGCGGCTCCCAAAAGTCTTCAATGTTCTCCAGAGCTTTCCAGGACCAAAGGTCTTCTCCAAGAGTCTGCTTCCTTCACACGGCAGAGGAGGAGGATGTTGACCTCCGAGATGGAAAGGGAAATTGAGGGAACATTTTTTTAAAGTCAAAGCTTTTTTTATTGTCATGTGTACAGAGTACAGAGTACCAAGTACAATGAAATTCTTACTTGGGTGTTTCTCGCAAAACTGAGACAACATGTATGTGCAAAGAAAGTAAGACAAAAAGGGAGTGACAGACAGCAGGGCTAGCCAACCATGCCCCTGGAGAATATGTAGTGTAATGTATATGTAAAATGAGTATGTATATATGCACTCATATATTAATGTGTAATGTAAATATGTACATATGTATATAAGTGTGTAACACTAGTTGCAGGCTGAACAGAAATAATAGTGCAAAAAGGTTGACGTAAGTGTTCTGAAATGAGTGTTAAATTATATTAAGTGTGTACGTGAAGGGGTATGTAAAGTTATGTATTAGATGTAACAGTATGATTGAACATTCTTATGGCAGTGGGGTAGAAGTTGTTCCTGTATCTTGATGTGCATGTGCTGATGCACCTGATCCGCTTCCCAGAGGGGAGAAAGGAGAAAAATCTTCATGCAGGTTGACTAGAGTCCTTCATGATGCTTTCAGCTTTCCTAAGACAGCTTTTAGAGTGGATTTCCTGGATTGCGGAGAGACGTGTGCCTATTATTCATTGAGCTGTTTTCACCACCCTTTGCCAAGCAGTCTTGTCCTGTGACAAGCAGCTGCTGTACCAGGATGTAATGCCTCCGGTGAGAATGGATTCAACAGCACACCTGTAGAAGCTGGTCATGACTGCTGTGGACATCCGAGTTTTCCTCAGACATCTGAGGAAGTGAAGACTTTGGTGAGCTTTTTTGCTGGTATTGAGAGCGAGGTTGTTACTCTGGCACCACTCTGCCAGGTGCCTCACCTCCTCCCTGTCGGCCGTCTCATCATTGTTTGTGATCAAGCCTACTACGGTGGTGTCATCAGAAAACAGATGGAATTGGAGCTGTATCTGGCTACACAATCATGGGTGAACAGGGTGTACAGTAGTGGGCTCAGCACGCTTCCCTGTGGTGTGCCAGTGTTGAGGATCAGAGAGGAGGAGGTGTTTTTACCCATTCACATATGCTGGGGTCTGCCAGTGAGAACATCCAGTCTCCAGTTGCATAAAGTGGGTCCGAGTCCTAGGTTAAGCAGTTTCTATATATTTTGATGGAATAACCATGTTACCGTGTACCGTGTATAAATTTGTGCGAAGAGTGTAAATATACACTTTCCACCATGTCAGTGATGTCAAACAGAAATCTACCAATGTTCTAATTGAATTCATCATGTAATCTGCCGTGTTTGTTTCGCACACAGATATCATTTGTGGTTTAGATCTTTTCACTTGAACTAACCATGAAGAAACTGAGCAAACCGAGACAGTGATCTAAAATATTCACGTGAACCGATTCGTTCGATAGTTCATGTAAGTGAACTGGTTAAAACAAACGATTCACCAATCAACTTATAAGTAGCGTTTGGAAGTCCAATTCATTTGACTGAATCGGTTGTTCAGACTGTTCATGTAAATGAATGATCAGACTGCATATGGAAAAGAGCAGCATGGACATTCTGCCTAACATCTCCTTTTGTTCTCCACGGATGAATGAAACACATTTAGGTTTGGCGGCTAAGTAAACGATGACCAGATTTTCATTTTGAGTGTACTATTCCTTCAATTCTGTAGGAGTGAATTCAACACTGGCTGATTTTACTGTATAGTAATCTATATGAGTACATGTCACTATATGAGAGGGAGCCAATTCATCTGTATAGCCATTGTGTGTGTGTGTGTGTGTTTGAGAGGATGAGTGTACCCCACCCCCTCCCAAACATTAGTCATGTAGCTGGGACTGTCCCGAGGAAAACCAAGCCCTTGTGATTCGTCACTGAGAGCCACTCGGCATCGTTTGATGTCTTGTGCGAGTTGACAGGCTTCTCGTCCCCAGGCTCTTCTTAGTATTTGCCTTTCCACCCGGCCTTTTCCTACACACGCACCGCTATATGATATGTGTCTCTTTGTATCTGATCAGATCCATTTGCCCAAATACCACAGGGTTACGAGTGGAATCCCACATGCTCAAACTGTTTCACATGTCAATCAGAGCAAGGGTCAGGCATACAGATTATGCATGGACTTGAGAAAATTATGGGTGGAAATGTTAAATTTAGAGGAAAACTCTAACATGATAACATGTTTATAGGTAATTCATACTGACAAATCAAATGTATTATTAAAAACTATGCTTTGAATGGTAAACAACAGTTATATAAAAATCTTTGAATACATTTTTTCCTATTTACATGGTACTACAAGACACTTCAAAGAATACCACAGTAGTAGCATGGCACAAAAAAAAAAAAAAAAAATGTCCAAAATAAATAACTAAAAAAAACATGATAATACCCATGTCCAAAATAAAAAATAAAAATATGGTATTACCATGGTACTATGTCCAAAAAATCTAAACAAAACAACATGGTAATACTATGACACCATGTGCAAAAAAATAAAACAAATAATAATACCATCTTACCATGTAAAAAAGAAATAAAAAACAAGATAATACCATGATACCATGTCCAAAATAATAAAAAAATAAAAAAAATGTGGTAATGCCATGGTACCATGTCCAAAAAAAATAAAAAAATAAAACATGGTAATACTATGGTACCATGTGCAAAAAAAAAGAAAAAAGAAAATAATAATAATAATAATAATAATAAATAATAATAAAAAAAATAGTACCATATTACGATGTAAAAAAAAAAATAATTAAATAAAAAAAAAATACATAAATAAATAATTGGTAATACCATGGTACCATGTCCAAAAAAAAAAAAAAAAAAAAAAAAAAATGGTAATACCATAGTATCATGCCCAAAATAATAATAATAAAAAATATAGCAATCATGGCACCAAAAACAAATAAAAAATATAACAAAAAAGGACCCTCGCAGAACAAAAATAGCATCTTAGTACCATGGTGTTTTGAAATATTTTCACAACACTTACTGTCACAGAACCAAAAATAGCATGGTAATACCATTGTGCATGTCTAAATAACCCTGATACTACAATGGTATTTTTGTGCTGTGTGGGTACTTTTATTTAAGGGAACACTTCACACTTCACAACAGTAGCGGTTCTAGCTTGTATTGCAGCCTGGGTGAAATCCGCTTCAGTGCGCCCCCAAAGTTGTTGACTGGGGGTGTGTGTGTGGGGGGGGGGAGGGGGGGATTGTAAATGAGATGGCTGGTGGAGTTCAGGGCGCCCACTTGTCTGTGTGTGTGTGGGGGGGGGGGGGGGGGGGGCGGTCATTTCGCCCATGCCTAAATCCGCCACTGCTTCACAATAACCATAATATTTCTTACTAATAATTCTATGGTAATACCATATATATATTTTTAAACTACCATGATGATAATACCATGCTTTTTTTTTTTTTAAGTACCTTGGAGTACCATGTAAAATCCACGGTATTTGACTATGGTGATTGTAAGTTACTATGGTACAGCCAAACTAATTTATAAAGGAAAACACCCTCACAGACAGCTGTCAGGTCTTTTATCCCAAAATTCCAGGTTAGTGTGTGTGTGTATTTTTTCAGTGCTAGCCTCCAATTACGAGATTAAAACATGGATACCACGGTCCACCACACCTTCCTGACGGTTAAATCTGCTTTGGCTCATAAATACTTTCTCCTTCCATGTCTAACAACACTGACAGATCACTGTAAGGGAGTCATGCCCTGTAAACTAAATCTGCTTATGAGCTGCTATCAGCTAAGACCTTTTTTGTCACATCTCTAGCCCCTTTCTCTGATTCATTCACCTTTGAAACTCAAACTAATACGCTGTGTTGTCATCCCTCAAATGCGATCAAACTCCATGCATTTAGTGGCTTAAGCTAATCTGATTTCACTATTGTTCCATCAGAAACGTGAGCTGTGACGCTAGCGAGCGCTAGTGCAGAAAAAAAGGCAAGGCTAGCACGAGCGCAAAATAATGTGAAATGTTGTAAGCAGGCAAATTTTTTAGAATCATATATATGAAAAAAAAATATATATATTCCGACAATATAAATGTGAGGGGTTCAACTTTTTCAAGGAATTTTTATGTGTAATTTTAAGAGCTGCAATTTGTTGGGGGCCTGGTTAGCTCAGCGAGTATTGACGCTGACTACCACCCCTGGAGTTCGTGAGTTCAAATCCAGGGCGTACTGAGTGACTCCAGCCAGGTCTCCTTAGCAACCAATTTGGCACGGTTGCTAGAGAGGGCAGAGTCATATGGGGTAACCTCCTCGTGGTCGCGATTAGTGGTTCTCGCTCTCAATGGGGCGCGTGGTGAGTTGTGCATGGATGCCGTGGAGAATAGCATGAAGCCTCCACATGTGCTATGTCTCCACGGTAACACGCTCAACAAGCCACGTGATAAGATACGTGGATTGACAGTCTCAGAAGCGGAGGCAACTGAGATTCGTCCTCCGCCACCCGGATACTCAGTTTGCTAAAAGTAGTAGCACTACTTAACTACATTTTTAAGTAGCGTAACAGTAGGTAAGCTATTTTCACAATAGTGCAGGTATTCCACTAACAAGCTGCTTTTTCAAACAAATAGCGCTGTAGCGCCACAAAACACTACATTTGACACATTGTATTGCGAACGCAGCAATGCGCTCACCTGAACCGTCTTCTCTCTTTCTCTCATAACCCTTTACGAAAACCGAGAGTTCATGGCAAATTTGCCGCAAATTCGCCACTGATAATTTTCACATGCAAATGAGCTTTGCAGCAAATTGTCCATTGTTGCCAATGGTTTGGCGGAGGTTCACCACTACCAGCGAAGAACTGCAAACTTCTGGCAAACATTTGCGGTGAATCAAAAGCTAATTTGCATGTGAAAACAATGAGCAGCAAATCTGCAAAGTAGTTGCGCTGGGAAAACCAAATCTTTTAAGAGAACTGGTTCTTAGGAACAGTTCGTATAAATGTACCAGTTAAAATAAACGATTCCCCTATATTTTGCATTGGAAACTCTCATTTTAGTGAGTCGGTTCTTTTGGACAGTTCAAATGAACAAATAGTTTACATAAATGATTCACTGATTCACTGCCTTAAAGAGACTTTTGAAGCGGAATATTCACTTAATTGCTTCTAGTTTTATTTTGGTATATTAAAGGAATAGTTCACCCAAAAATGAAAATTCTCTCATCATTTACTCACCCTCATGCCGTATGGATCAAGTCGTATGGATTACTTTTATGCTGCTGCCTTTATGTGCTTTTTTTAGAGCTTCGAAGTCCTGGTCAGCATTCACTTGCATTGTATCACTTGCAAATCTTTGTTTGTGTTCAGCAGAAAAAATAAAGTCAAATACATCTGGGATGTCATGAGGGAGTAAATGGTGAGAGAATTTTAATTTTTGGGTGAACTATCCCTTTAAGTACAAATGTATGTTTAATTTAATGCCATCAAACATATGGTTCTACTAAAGAATATTCTAGTAACCATGACTATACTGTAGTAACCATGTTTAATTTTGTGGTTACTATGGTTTTACTACAAATATCATGGCTAAAGTATCAGAAATGATTGCAGAATTCAGGAATGTTATCTGATGAATGATACATGAAATTCTTTGTTAAGATGATAAAACAGGCAAAAAAAATCCCTTTGACTTCCATTGAAGGAGGGACTCAAGCCATATCTAGAGATTAGAGATGGGCTCTTCTGACATGGACCCGTAACAAACCAACGAGCAACCACCCAGGACACCCTAGCAACAGCATAGCACTAAAAACTAAAAAACAAACAGAGAATTATAGCAAATGCATAGCAATTGCTACAGCCTGAACAACCAGTCTAAGCTTGTCTTTTCAACAGGGTGAGACGAGGACATAAACAATTTCTCTCACACAAACACCTTCTCCTGCAACCAATGAGTCTCAGACATGCATAAAAATGATGCGCGTAAAGATGTCTCATCCATTCTGCCCAATTTATTGCTGAAGGAACTGTATGACGGTATTTATGAGAAGGGGACTGTGGGGGCCGAAGTTTGTGCATCGACTGCGACGTGCCAATCGCAGGTGAGAGATAAATGACTCTAATTGCATGTTCCTCCACCGTGCTGATTTCCATCGCAATCATCCGGGTGATTAATGACGTGGTGAGCGCGTGGGCAAAGTTTGTGCTCGTTTTATCGTACGAACAGCAGTGTCTTCTTAGCCTCAGCCGTTGTCTTGCTCACCTAAGCCAATTTAGTAGACAGACAGCGCACCGCGGGACCCCAGGGTGACGTGCTACAAATCACGTAAACATGCTACAGGTTGCGTAAAGCCATTACCAAAGCTGGAACGCTAAGGCTACAGCGGGAGGCGTCCAAAGAGTCTGCTGTGTAATGAGAGATATTTATTATGTGAAGTCATCATTGGACTGCACTTTAACTATTTTTTTGGGGGAGAGACACATTTTTCACCTTAACTGCACTTCAGAAACAGCAGGAATCATGGCCTTGTAGGTCTGGAATTATCCTGCTAAAAGATGCATGTTTTCCCAAGTGGTTTTACCATTTTTAGCAGACTCAAACAGGCTCTTTTTCCAAATTTCCAAGAGAAAAATCCCTTTTAAAAACATAAGCAGTACTAAAGAAGTGATAGTGTGCACATTAAAATAATAGATAATAGTTAATAGATAATAATTGAATATAAATAATAACTGATAAATTATAAATAACAATGCATTATTATTTATATAATAAATTTTTATTTATATTATTTATCAAATATACATAAATCATAATTAATACGTTGTAATAAATACAATAATAACTAATATTAATTAATCATTATTCAACTGAGTTTTTTTTAAATATCACAGAAAAATAAATTTAAAATGCAGTTTCAAAATTCAGTAAAATAAGAGAAATACTGCCTAAAATGATAGTGTACACATTCAAATAAAAAGGAAATAGTTAATAATTTAATGTAAATAATAATCAATACATTATAAATAATAGTGTATTATTTATCAAATAAATTATTACTTATAATGACTTATAAATGAATAATAATACATTATAAAAAATGAATAAGCTGTGATATATAGAATAAATAATAATAATTAATAATGTGATTTTTCTAAACTATAACAGAGAATAACACTTAAATACAGTTGCAAAATTCTGCAAAATAAGAGAAATAAGTCCAAAAGAAGTGAAAGTGTGCACATTAAAATTATAAAGTTAATAGTTAATAATTTATATAAATAATAATGAATGCATTTTAATTATATTATACTATAATTATACATAATTTATTATTATTTATGTAATACATTATTATTTACATTATTATTGATAAATTATACATTTAAACAATAATAATAAACTATAAACAATTAAAACTTTGCAATAAATAGAACAGTAACTAATAATAATTATTAATCTCAGTGTCTTAAAATATCACAGAAAGCAAAATTTAAATCGCAGTTTATAGGGGTGGGTGAAGACATCAGGCTACATAAAAAAGATCTAAAAAAACCATCTAAAAAAAACAACAACAAAAAAACAATCCTTGAATTTACAATAAAAATCCTCATTCAAGCGTCTATTGTCCAGCTAAGCCCTGGAGTATACTTGGTCAAAAAGACACAGCGAGGTAGAGTGCAAACCATTTTCAATTACATCTCTAAAAGAAAACAAATCTTTTGTTGTTCTGTATGTCCCTCAAAATGAGGGCTGAAAAATGTTCAATCAGAGTGGCTACACAAATAAACAATCTTTAAGGACAAACAGGGATTTGAAGACATTACAAAGGAGAAAAATGGTTAATCTCCCGGAAACAAGTGCAAAGGCAAAATGATATTTTGCATAAAGAAAATGAAGCCTTTATGATTTTTGCACTACAATTTAAATAATACAGTATATCTTTATTTTCTTAGCATTACAGTAATGATAAAAAATGTAAAAAATAAATAAAAATACAAATACAAATTTTATGTGGCTTTTTTTAACGTCTCCTTATTAATCGGTTTGCGTGTTTACCTTTTTTCTGTATTCTTAGTTATGCATATGGTAACTGGCTCAAGCTGTGATTAACACACTACTGAGGGCGAATAAATACATGACATTAATGGTCACTTTTCTTTGTAACTTGAATATAAAGGACGTGGTGTTGTCTATTGTCAAACGCAGTATTCAGATCAGGAGTACCTAACAGTGCATTATGTAACCTTGCAGCTATTGTTTAGGAGTAGTGTAGTAGCTGTTCTTTTGTGAACACATAGTTTACATACTGAAAGAATTAAATGCTGAAGTGAGATAATACATGACATAATTGTTTTCTTTTTGTGTGTGTGTGTGTGTGTTTTATAATTGCCGGCTATTATTTACTGGACATCACAGGCCCATTCAAACTGAGGGCGCATGTGTCCCCTCGAATTTTTGAGCCAAGTGGATTTTGAATGGATTATTTAATCTTCCAAAAAACGTATTTGTTCCTTTGCTAATTAAAAGAATAAGTATTGTATGTAAAAATAACTGTGGCTTATTCATCCTTATTCACATGTCTAAATTTGGTCAGTCCAATCGAGTCACACCTTCCTTTATAGGTGGCATCATGTGGGTGCTCAGAAACTCGCGCTCACGGGGAAGGTCAAGCACTCAATGGAAAGTGTGGTGTTATATTAATAAAAGCAAATTAATCAGTTTATGTGCAGTTTACATTTGCCAATTATTTCTGATCTTTGTGGAAGAATAAATCAGTTTTATTTTCATAGTCTAATATATAATTGCTGTGTCTGGTGCCCCTTCAAAAAAATAAAAAAAATAAAAAAATAAAAAAAAAATAGAGAAAAAGAGGAGAAAAAAGAGCTTAATATATATATATATATATATATATATATATATATATATATATATATATATATATATATATATATAAACATAATATTTCCAATGGGATTTTGTTTTTAAAAATTTTTGTTCTGTAAAAATGTTTGTCATACATAATATTTAATCAAAATGTGATAACTTGCTCCGCCTTTAAAATGACTTTCTTGTTTAGATGACATCACAAATCCCTCTAATTTTCCCTACATTGTAGAACCTGTTTCACTCAGAAACACACCAGATTACAGAATTAAAATGTTTTATTTTTTTTTTTAAATCACTAGGTGAATTATAATTTTTTTTTTTAGGTGTCTTAGAGCCCTCCTGAACCTACCAAAAATAAATAAATAAAATAAAATAAAAAATAAAAAAAAACTTTTAGAGAGAGAGAGAGAGAGAGAGAGAGAGAGAGAGAGAGAGAGAGAGAGAGAGAGAGAGAGAAATACACAGAGAAAACAAATTCAGAGCAAAAAATAAATAAATAAATAAAAATAATAATAATAATAATAATAATAATAATTTGCCAGAGATTTTTTCTTTCTTTTTTTTTTTTTTTTTTTTTTAGCACAGGCTCAGGAAGGCACTAAGGCAACTTTTTTTTTTTCCACATTGCAATTCAGGGCTTCTGTAAAAAAAATTCACATTGGCTGTTAAGAAATGCAGGTTTTCAGATAAGATTGGTACACAGCTGGCATGTCATCACACACTTTCTGTGACTGAGTTTATAAATTGCCTTTGGGACAAAATGTCAGACGGATAATTTTCTCCAATTGAAAAAGGTCCAAAGTAGGAGCAAAGCAATAATGAAACTATTTTGATAAAAAAAGGGAAAGTAATTGGCTCAGAACTAAATCTGACACTCACCGATTGTTCTACGATAACGCCAATGTTTTTTTTTTTTTTGTTTTTTGTTGTTGTTGTTTGTTTTTTCAGTCCAGGTTTGGAGGTTTTACAGACCACAACCTCTCTCTGTCAGACTATACGATTTTAGGTGTTTCATCAAAAACTACAACTTTTTTTGTACCATGGAATGATTTTTATTAAAACTAACTGTATATATTTTTTTATTTTACCCTTGTCCCAGACCTAGACATTTAATGTTAAAATATGTAAAACATTATTAAGACTACATTTGTAAAACTATGATCATCTAAACAAAAAGTGAAATAAACAGACTTTTCAATAAGAATTTCAATACTTATTGTATGATCATAATTTATATACATTTTTAAATGCATTACGACTGAGTTTGAAAAGTGTGCTTGAAAGGTTCAATACAAGTTAAACCCAATCAAATATTGATTGCCACAAAAATAATTTTGACTCACCCCTTGTTTAATTAAACATGTAATTTCAAAATCCCTGTGCACATTCAGTGATGTTTGAGGTCATTTTGACCCCAACCTATTTTATGGCTGGCAACCTGGAAAAATGTAAAGCTTAACTTTTCTCTATTAAAGAGCTTTTATGAGCTTTTCTTCCCTTTTCAGTGTTTAACGCATCTGAAAACCTATTTTTGACTAATTGCGAATGCTTTATATCAACAGCTTTTCCTAAAATAAAGGAAGACAACAAGTATTTGTAAAAACAACATAATAATGTGTTTATAAACACATTACTCTATTTTTCTTATAACCATGAATCAAAAGGCATCGCTTTCAGATGCAATAAACATAAACTGAAAAATGGTCTGTACATTGTAAACACTGTGCAAGGGACTGTTCTGAATTTGTGTTTGGCATGCAACACACTATCAACAGTGCCACAGAAAACATTACTTTAATGCGTTGCATAGGTGTAATTCATGTGCTGTGAATCTGTAATTGCATATTAATACAAAGTAAATTTGGTGTGTATTCATATGACTTTCTTTTTTCGCACTAAACATGGCCAAAAACTTTGCAAACCTGCAATCATCGATATGCAAGCAAAGAAATGGTGTCATGAGCAGTAAAACGGATTGACCGTGTAGAATCAGTCTGTATGTGTAAACGTGTAAATGACTTGTGTTTGTGGTATAAATATTTTCCAGAAATAATCCGATATACACTGTTTCGTTTTGGCAAAAATTTCTCACTGTAAAGAGTTTTGCAAGCGCAAGGGGGAAGGCGGGTCTACTTGTTTCTAGTAACCAATCAAATGAGGTTTTTCTTGACCCATTTACTCTGATCTGATTGGTTTAATAACAATCACAGACCGCTTCTTCTTCATGTGAATCAGCGTCATTCCTCTGGGTATTTCTCCTCTCTTAAATATTAAACTGAAATATTAATACATACATGTTCTTTTATTGTGAGAGTAAAGTTGAGCCGACAGCTTTTATTGATATAAATATGATTCTCAATCTGGTGTTCAAATGTTTCTTCTTGTTGCTGTTCATTATTTTAATTATATTTACTTTTAATTATCATTGGCATGGCATTTTGGTGAATAGATGGAATTAGCTGGTATCATAGAACTCATGCTAGAAAACTAATTAATAAAGTAAGCCATATGAGAGGAGACCAGCAGTTACAGAAATACTCAAACCAGCCCATCTGGCACTAACAATCATGCCATGGTCCAAATCACTAAGATAACATTTTCCACATTCTGATGGTTGATGTGAACATTAACTGAATCTCCTGACCCGTATATGCATGATTTTATGCACTACACTGCTGCCACACTATTGGCTGATTAGATAATCACATGGATGATTGTTGGTGCCAGATGGGTGGGTTTGAGTATTTCTGTAACTGCTGTTCCCCTTCTGTCATTCACTCGACATTGTGTCGATGTAGTGACACTAGGGGTCACCCTAGATTTTTTCTTCGGAGCCGAGCAGTTGTGTGTCAGCAAGCTGTCTTCCACTACCGGTCCATTCACCTCCCAAGAAGCGTCTGCTGTTGGATATACGGCGCATTCCAGCAGCTTTTCTCTCCTTCTGCACAGATCTGTGCAGATTACACCCCTGGGTGCTTCAACCTACCACCGCGCCTCTTCCATGTGCGGCTCCGAGCCCACATGACGTGCTTGCCACATGTTACCTCCCCTCCGGTCTCCGTGGGGTCTTTTCCCCCTGAAAGAATAGGATAGGAAAAGAACACCTTCCCCGGCACATATATTGAGCATTAAAATGGCCCCAGCCGAAAAACTGAATACTCTGTGGAGAGAAAACATAGAGAGAAAAGGTCACGGCTGGCGCGGCCTGCTCCCATACTAGATACGTCTCTTCCCCCCCAAGGGATGGGGCGTTGGGGGAGGCTACGTGCAGACCGGTGCACCAGCTACTTCGCACACAGCAGCTTGCTTGCACCTGCACCGGCAGTCACGTAACACGGTTCAGCTAGTTGTGGCATTTCATATAGGGACCCCTTGTGTCACTACATCGACACAACGTTGAGTGAGTGACAGAAGGGGAACATCTCGGTTACTGTCGTAACCTCTGTTCCCTGATGGAGGGAACGAGATGTTGTGTCCCCCCGCCACAACGCTGTACTACCCGCTGAAATGGCCGGGATCCTGTCTCAGCTCCTCAGCACAAAACCTGAATGAGTGGTTGCGAGCCAGCTCCTTTTATACCCGTATGTCCAGGTAAGTGTGCATGCAAATTCCACTCGCCAATTCTCATTGGCCTTTTCTCAAAGATCTGAGGTGTTTGGGGCTCCCAAGGGCGACCCCTAGTGTCACTACATCGACACAACATCTCGTTCCCTCCATCAGGGAACGGAGGTTATGACAGTAACCGAGACGATCTCCTGGGATTTTCACGCAAAACAGTTTCTAGAATTTACTCCGAATGGTGCCAAAAACAAAAAACATCCAGTGAGCGGCAGTTCTGTGGACGGAAACACCTTGTTGATGAGAGAGGTCAACAGAGAATGGCCAGACTGGTTCGAACTGACAAAGTCTACGGTAACTCAGATAACCACTCTGTACAATTGTGGTGTGAAGAATATCATCTCAGAATGCTATTCTGAGATGCGGGTTGGCGCTGTTTTGGCAGCACGAGGGGGATTTACACAATATTAGGCAGGTAGTTTTAATGTTGTGGCTGATCGGTGAATTCTCAGGGCCAGCAAAGCCTTCTCTGCTGGCCTAACATGCCAAATAAATAAATATTTGTCATACTTTCATTCTCAATCACCTTTTTACCTATGCATTTTTAATCGCTTTTCACTCTTAATTAATCTACAAACAAATAGAGAAATAAATCCAGTCAGAATTTATTCCTTGATGCTTACAAGCGAAGTGTGACAGCTGTTTCACAAATCACATGCCGGAAGCCAAAGCAGTGCGTGAGTTTGAGCTCTACCCCGTCAGGCCTTCAGAATTTCTTCAGAATCCCTCAACAGTGCAAATGAATGGGCATCTAATGTCAGATTGTCAGATTCATCAGCCAATCAGATTGATTTATTTGTTCTTGGTGGGTGTGATCTTTAGGATATGTCTGGTCAAGGCCTTCTAGCTGGCCTTGAGTGACGCAATCACGCTTTAAGTGATGTATGTAATTTGAAAGCAAAGAGCGCAAGATCTTGCTGACGAGTCAGCTATCACTGCCACATCATCACTGAAAAAGAGATCCTTATGGATTTAAAAACACAAGATGTTCTGCATGACCGTGTGATTGCTTAATTTATTAAACAGGAAAGGAGGACTGATTTTCACTTCAAGTAAATTGGTAAGTGCTTTTTGCATTGTTATAGCAACATCAGGAGTTTTCTAAGTATAAATTAGGCTGCTTGAGAATTCAGTGTCGGATCAAGTTTTGAAAAGTAGTGCTGCGTTCCATTCAACTCAGAAAGTCGGATTTTACAACTTCCTACTAGGAAAAGTGCAATGGAATGCATCTTGAAGTCAGAATTACAACTTGTAGGCTCTTGCAGAAATTCTCTCAACTCCGATTTCGCCGAGATGCAGGGGCATGATGTCACACAAACATGTCGACACTCAGGGAGATATACAAAGTGATAAACATTCACTTTATTAAGTAATATCGATAAATGAGTTTGTTTCCACATTACATGATATTAAAGCTTGTTTAACAAATGCCTGCAGAAACAGATGTATAAAACATTATAATCTCTTTTGATAATAGTACACCTGAAGCGCAAATGCTAGCGTTGCAGCATTGTTTATCAGTTGGGTTGCTAGGAGACATCTCTAATGAGAGTCAAACCCCTGATAAGCTAACGGGAGCGTTGCAGTTCCGAATATTGGGGGAATGGAATGCATTGATGGTCGGAGATATCAAGTAGGAATATCCCACATCCAACTTGAATGGAACGCAGCATAACCGTGTACCCTGACGAAATGAAATTTATTGCAAGTAACATTTAAATCGCAAATATTATTAGATAGATTTTTCCAGGTATTATAGACCTCCTTGTTAGATTAATATGAAAAATTATGATTTTTGAACGTCTGTTCGGGAGACGTTCGTTTTACAAAACAGTCATGCTGCAGTTAAAATTAGGCTTGCTTGAGCATTAAGTGTCATTTCAAGTTCTGGCTTTCGTGCGTGGATGTGTTTTTAAAATGTCAATTGGTATTATTAGTTAGCTGCGACATAATGTATGATGCCCAAAGGCATAGGGTGTCTTATTCACTGTGAAATTATGTTTTCTTAATGGCATGAATCACACTGAAGGCCTAGACTTAAAATGCACGGCCCGCCACTGATGTGCACAGTAGCACAGAGGAGGACTGAACATTGGGTATTAATGAACATTAGTATCAATGTTTTACTGTTGAGGATCTGTGTTTTTTTTTTTTTTTTTTTTTTAAATAAATATGTAAAACCTGTTCGTTTTGACTGGGGTCATATGGACCCCAAACATAATAAATGTCATAATTTTCCTAAATATACAGTGAAATAATTTTCCCTTTCTTACAAGACTAAAATTATATTACTTAATGCCACGAATGGAGCCATCAAAAAGCACTTAGTATTGTTTGTTAACACAACTGTGATTTTGCTGTATAAAAAATAGTTTTCCTATGCAAACATGTCATTACAGATATAATATAAACATATAAATAACAAATGCCATGTTTTCTCCTAATACTTTGTATAAAAATATTGGTCAGAAGGCACACAGTCACATTTTGAATTTGAGTAAAACCATGTTAATGTGTACAGTACAATGTTTACATCTTGTGGCTGTACTTGAGCGTTTATGGACTGAACCAATTCACTTCCATTGTAAGCACCTCACTGTAACAGCGATTTTCACTTTTTTTTGGTAGAAATCCACATTATGCCACAAATGCCATTGATTAAGCTTAGTGAGTTTATTTTTTAAAGGTACATAGTTATAGAAACACCCTTTTGAGGACAGAACCTAATAGGGAAGAGAGATTTTTTGAGTCGAGCCAAACTACATTAGCCCAGCAGGAAGAGATGCAATATTGAGCTTTAGAAAAACAAATCTTGTTAGATGCTGTAAACTGCCTTCAATCTGAATAAAGGAGCCCATGCTGAGTGCGGCAGTCCAACAATGGAACCTGACCACTTCATCATGCGAGTCGCACCGCACACCTGATGTTCCCAAACTGCTCCACGATTGATAACAGCAAGCCCAGCAGTCTAAGAGGAGCCGTGTGATGTTTGATAGGGCCGATGTCAGATTACATATGCTTGTCATGGAAATAACATTTTCACCCTCCTGAGTTCGTTTCGCAACTGACAGCTTTATCAACACCGGAAGCCTTTAGGAACAACTAATTCAGTGTCTATTAACTGGAGATATGATCCCAGCGGCATTGTGGAATTGACAGCAATCGATAGCTTACGTGCAATTCCGATGATTTTTGTGTGGCACAACGGATCATATTTCCGCTGCCTTTAAAACGGAGGTGTGATCGTATCGAGGCAGGTCTGGCGAGCATGATTTGTGATTAGATTGATGCGATGTTATCTCACCTGGCCAGGTTTGGCATCCTCGCAGATAGAGGCCTCGTAAGGAGTCGCGAGCTCCGGAGGGTTGTCGTTTATGTCCAGTATGCGGATGCTAACGGCAGTCTGTGACGCCATGGACTGGTTATCTGTAGAAGAAAGGGGTCACAAGGCAGATTAAACAATCATTGTCATTTCTACAGCTTTTGGCCTGTAAGGAATATGTAAATAAACTGTGAAACTAGTAACTGTAGCCATTTTTCAGTTTTCATGAAAACAGGTCCAGGTCACATTTCACCCCAAAAGAAGAAGAAGAAAAGTAAGAAACTGTAAGACTATGTTTAGGACCATTAAAAGAATAGTTCACCCAAAAATGAAAATTCTCTCATCATTTACTCACCCTCATGCCATCCCAGATATGTATAACTTTCTTTCTTCTGTAGAACACAACTGGAGATTTTTAGAAGAATATTTCAGCTCTGTAGGTCCATACAATGCAAGTGAATGGTGACCAGAATTTTGTAGCTCCAAAAATCGCATAAAAGAAACATAAAAGTAATCCAGTGGTTTAATCCATGTCTTCAGAAGTGATATAATAGATGTGGGTGAGAAACAGGTCCAAATTTAAGTCATTTTTTTACTCTTAATCTCCAATTTCACTTTCAGATGTGAAAGTGACACTAAACAGGCACCACATGTGGCTTTCAGATGTAAAAGTGAAAGTGGAGATTTAGAGTAAAAAATAAATACTTGCATTTTGAACTGTTTCTCACCCACATCTATTATATCATGTCTGAAGACATGGATTTGAACACTGGAGTCGTATGGATTACTTTTATATTTCTTTTATGTGATTTTTGGACCTTCAAAGGTCTGGTCACCATTCACTTGCATTGTATGGACCTACAGAGCTGAAATATTCTTCTAAAAATCTTAATTTGTGTTCTGCAGAAGAAAGAAAGTCACACACATCTGGGATGGCAAGAGGGTGAGTAAATGATGAGTGAATTTTCATTTTTGGGTGAACTGTCCCTTTGAATTTTTTTTACATTTTTAATTTTTTTAAATGATGACATTATTTCCATGACAACTGAAGTAAACAATGAAACTACATTAACCCCCCAAATTCTCTTTACCATAACGCATTCTCATCATTCTCAATGGTGATTATCATTATTTATTTATTTATTTCATTTTAATTGAAGTGAATAGAGTGCAACAGTGCCTGCCTGTCTTGGTTCTGGTAGTATTTTCCCCATTCATTTCTTCCAATTTGGATTTCATAACGTACTTGTGTAGTGTGTTCTTACGGTAACGACACACTCCCCATAGTAAATTCATCAGGAAGCTAATTGTTCTGCAACACTTTAGAGGAAATTATCAATTAACGTGTCAGTTTTTAAATGAAGACGTACAACACTAAACGCATGAAATTTTAATGATAAAAGTGCACCGCTGGGGTTGACTTAATGATATAAATACAGAAAAATGAGTTCAATATTGGCTGTGAAAATAATTTTGATCATGGCATTTAAAAAATGTTTTGTGTGTGTGTGTGTGTGTGTGTGTGTGTGTGTGTGTGTGTGTGTGTATTTTATTGGGTTGGCAAATGGGTATATAATTAGTCTCATTTAAGTTCATATGACTAAAATGAGCTAGTAATAAAAAATATAAATAAAAACTCTGTCCAGGGAAGTCAGCTGATCCTTAGCTAATTTACCTGCTTTATTATTTCATTAGAAATGTTTTCATGTTCAGATAGATGCGTCTAGTGCAGCAGGGCCATGGACTGGGTCACTGTTTTAATTGTAATGAGTCATAATTACCTTTCTTAATTAACCCTGTGTTACTCAATTGCTTGTGTTTATTTATGCTAATGTTTTCATGACTTCGCATTATAAAATGTAAACATGTAAGGATGATTATTCAATTGAAGGCACTTAAAAAAATAAGCTTCTTTAATCTACAGTAGTATCTAAAAATCTGAGACAAACACTGAAAATCTGCGATACAAAATCTTTAAAAAATAATTAAATAAGAATAAAATGAAACATAAAAAATAACTCTTTGGCTGAACTTGATTCAGTCATTGTCAGTGGTTCCACGTGTTTGAAATGAGTGTTCTTATTTTAAAATTACTATGTAATCTCAACTCAAATACTGGGGCAGTGGTGGCTTGGCGGTTAAGGCTATGGGTTACTGACTAGATGGTCAGGGGTTCAAGCCCCAACACCGCCACGATGCCACCGTTGGGCCCTTGAGCAAGGCCCTTGACCCCATCTGCTCCAGGGGCGCTGTATCATGGCTGACCCTGCGCTCTGACCCCAGCTTGGCTGGGATATGTGAAAAAAAAAGAATTTAAATTTTAAATTAGTATTTTTGTCTTCTTTTCTAGTAAAAATATCTGAACGTTTCTTAAAACAAGATGAATTTACTTGACAAGCAAAATGGCATAAGCTAGTTTGTCTTGTTTTC
Source organism: Myxocyprinus asiaticus (assembly GCF_019703515.2). Classification (NCBI taxonomy): domain Eukaryota; kingdom Metazoa; phylum Chordata; class Actinopteri; order Cypriniformes; family Catostomidae; genus Myxocyprinus; species Myxocyprinus asiaticus. The sequence goes on from NC_059352.1 coordinate 2,863,438, forward strand.
AAAGAAATATAATAAAATTTTGTGAGGATTATGCTTAAAAGAAGAAAAAATAATAATATTTCACAACGGGGTAAGAAAAATAAACTTAATTCAAAGGGAAAACAAGTTTATTTTTCTTACCCCAATGGCAGATTTTTTTTCTTCTAAGCATACATTTTTCTAAATTTTGTCAGATTTCTCTAAAAACAAGACTTAATTTCTTATGCCATTTTGCTTGTCAAGAAAATACATCTTGTTTTAAGAATACTGAGGTATTTTTACTGGAAAACGAGACTAATTAAGTCAATATTTTTTATAGCGGTTGTGAAGAAGGAACCTAACTGAATTGGGTAAACCCAACAAAATGTGACATGTCAAAGTAACACAAATGAATCTTTTATTCCTTTATATACTAGCTAGTGACAGTAAATGTTAGCATGCTAAATACATGCTGGTGGGAAGCACTACATAGTGCAGCTTGGTACATATGCTAACAAGTAACACCCTTTATATTCATCTCGTACAAAAACACAAAATATAACATTTAATTTTAACATTTACTCATCCATTTGAGTACCATGAAAAGCATACTGGGAACTAGAAATCCCCTGCCCAGTTACAGTTACCAAAACAAAAAAGATTCATGTTGTCCCAAAACAAATGGATGACAGTAAAATAAACAAATAACTGAAACTCAGTTAAATTAAGTTCACTTAATTATCTGCATGTTTGAGTAATATGAACAAGGGAAGATTCAGTAAACCTAATGATAGTGATAGTTTTTTTTTTTTTTGACCAATGCAAAAGTTCCCTAATTTTAACACTTTTTACTATATATATAAATGTACTATATTCTGGCAAATTTACCCTTTAAAATCACGCAACCCCACGTCCACATGCGTTGATGTAGTATTTTGGCTTTGCTATATGCAATGCATAATTTAAATGAATAAAAACTGACTGACTACTGTTCACAAGACTCTAGTCTGTCATTTAAAGGGTTTAACTTCTGCCGCACCACATCACGTGACACAACAGCATGCAGTCGATTTCCTTGAAGCGCTCCTATGGATGCAGCACCAACAAAAGTGCTTCTGGTAAGAAATCTCTATGTTTTTTCATTGAAACCTGTTTGTTTATAAAGAGTAGCATCCCTAGTTTCGTTTGATATGCTGCTTAAAAAAATCAGCTTATTTTTCACGCATCAGCGCACTGATAAAAATGATGTCCACATATGTGGAAACTGGGACATTATTCCATAAAAATTGGAAAAAAACATATTAGTTATTTTGAATAAAATTAACACGTCTGTGGGTCATTTCGCTTCATTATAATATACATTTTGTTATATTTTATTTTGTTATCACTGTACAATATGGTTCTATTCATTAACATTAGTAAATGCATTCCTATATTTACTGTCTGTGCATTATCACATTGAGAATCAATGGGTTCATCCAAAAGCTGGAAAATGTTGCTTTCAGAGGCTTTATATGGAGTTAGGATGAAAATAAGGTGCATTTCAAACTGTTCTGAGACCAGTGCAGACAGACAGCACACTGGAGGTTAAGTCATTCACTAAATAGGGAGCATCCTATAACTCTCTATGCAGTTAAGTGCATTCACTCCTAAAATCTGATCAAAAGTTCAGTTTCAGGCTGCAGATGATGTTTGGATCACTCAACATGTTTGACAGACATGTGACAATGATGATCAGTACATAGATTCAGAATTTATAATGTATCATTTTATTTTAACATGGTTGACAGTGATTGGATGATGCTGGACATTACTTTGAATCAGAATTAATTATGCTAATTTCTGATGTAATGTCTGTAACGTCTCAAAACATGAATAATCAACACTCCTGGAAACATAATATACTTTCTATAGCTTAGTGTTATTTAAAATTTCACAGCTTAGTCCCGCTATCCACATATGAGGACATAATTTTGTAGGAAAACTATTTGCTCTAGAAAATGTATGTTTTTTTTTTTTTTGTTGTTTTTTTTTGCTTGTTTATTAGGTGCTACTAGTTTCAAATCAAAAAGGGAAATGGAAAATTGCGAGGCAGTGATGCGAGGGTCTCAGGAGGTTGAAATTTGTGTTAAGGTCATTCTAAAGACACAATAAAAAAAGTTTAAAATCCCTATAAATCTATCTCCCCACCCCTTCTTTATACCTAATATGAAACACCATGCACCCTTGGTTTGCTTCAAATTATAATGGGAAGGACCCGTATAAATACACCAACAACTGAATAAATCAGTCCACAGTAGATTTCAAGTGTTTTATACCCTCAAAGCCAGCAATATTTTCTCTGCGGTATCAGAGCAAAGATCAGAGCTAAATTTAACTAGCGATGGGTGTCTGTGATATGAAGAACAGAGATTTGAGCAGATTACAGGATGCAGGACATCAGCTACAGGCCGAGCAGATGTGAGATGGCCACATATTTTCATGAAATTTTTCCAGTCAGGCACTATATTTCAAAACCTTGCTCTCAATCCGGTTTGAACGCACGTTGACCGCACGAGGCATGTGAGATACAGGGTAATGAAGTCTTTCGTACGGCTGTGTGTTCAATCCTAAAGGACACAGATGTGATAATGAATTTCTATCTGATAGATCCATGTCTAGAATGTACAGACCGCATAGAGTGAATTCATAATTGAATTTGATTTGAAGATTTAATGACACCGTGTAAAATTTTTCTTCTTTTTTTTTTTTTTTCCCTGGGTAGTGTGTTATTTCCTAATTGCTTATGCCTCAAAAGTATAGAAAATGTCTATTATTCCACACAAACTTTGCTTTTGTGATCAGGACAGTGATATTTTGAAATTTACCTATTTTCCAGAACATTCCAGATAGATTCAGTGCTGAGTAAACTTGGAGTAACTTCTAGAACTTTCTAGAACTTTCCAGTAATATAAATAATAGTATAAATACCGGGGCCTTAAGCCCACCAGTTCAGTTTAGTTCCAGCTGCCTAAGTGGATACATATCTGCATTTTTCTGAGATGGCATCAAGAGGCTGCAAGCATCCGGCAGACGCATTTTGCTATGTCTGCGGCCAATTTATCAAGATAAGAGCGAAAAAGTGCTCCGTGGAAGCATCTGCTAAGATGTGTGAGGCCTACAAGGCATATTTCGGCATGCCTGTCGGGGATCAAGACAAACCCTGGGCACCTCATTTCACCTGCGAGCACTGCAAAAAAACTCTGGAAGGTAAGATAGACAATTGCTGCTCTGAATTTTATGTTATAAAATTTGTTAATTTTTAAAATTGTAAAAGTTTTTAATTTTAAAATGTTTTACAGTTTTCAATATTATTGAAAAAATATATCATATATGAAAAATGTTGCGAGGATCTCTTACACATTAGTCATGGGTGAAATAAATGTATTTTTGTAGGATGGTACAGAGGGGAAAAGAGAGCCATGAAGTTCGCTATCCCAAGAATTTTGCAGGAACCCACTGACCACTCAAGCAACTGCTACTTCTGCATGGTGGACCCTTCCAAATGTCGGACTGGCAAGAATGCACCTGCTATCACATATCCAGACCTTCCTTCATCCATCGCCCCGGTGCCACACTGCCATGAGCTCCCCGTACCCACTCCTCCAGAGAGAGAGAGAACAGACGTCTTTAGAAGAGAGCAGAACGAGGAAGAAATTGTAGATCCAGATGACAATTTCAGAGGTGGAGCTGAGGAGAGAAACCCATACTACCCCAACCAAAAAGACCTCAACGACTTGATTAGAGATCTTGGTCTCACCAAGTCCAATGCCGAGCTTTTGACGTCTAGGCTCAAGCAGTGGAACTTGTTGGATGAAAGTGTGCAAGGCGCAGATCAGAGGAAGCGTCACCAACCTTTTTCCAGCTTCTTCACCCGTCAAGATGGGCTCTGCTTCTGCCAATATGTGATCAGTCTGTTCGAGGCAATCGGAATTGCCTGTAACCAGAATGAGTGGCGCCTCTTCATTGACAGCTCATCCAGGAGCCTCAAAGCTGTGCTGCTCCATAATGGTAACAAGTAACCGTCTCTTCCCCTGGCTCACTCGGTGCACCTCAAAGAGGATTACGACAGCATCAAGACTTTGCTGGACGCCTTGAAGTATGATGAGTACATTTGGGGGCTGATTTGTGAAAGTGATTTACAGTATAATCGTAAATCTCGAAAAACTACTCACTTCTAAATCTTTTGTAGTCATTTTTGTATTACTTTCGTATAAATACATGTTAACTTGGATTCATATGTTGTTGTTTTTTATGACTTCATGTGAACAAAAAGACACAAATTCACCCGTTTTCTCATTGGAAATAAGTACATTTCAAAATATCACTGTCCTGGTCACAAAAGCAAAGTTTGTGGGGAATAATAGCCATTTTCTATACTTTTGAGGTATAAGCAATTAGGAAATAACACTTACTACCCTGGAACAAAAATTGTGTTACATAGTGTAATTAATCATTAATTCATGATTACATTTTAAAAAGTATTGTTTCTCAGCTTAATATAATAATAATAATTACTTACATTTATATAGCACTTTTCTAGGCACTCAAAGTGCTTTACATACTAGTATAGGGGGACTCTCCTCAACAACCACCAATGTGCAGCATCCACCTGGATGATGCAACAGCAGCCACAGTGCGCCAGTACGCTCACCACACACCAGCTATTGGTGAAGAGGAGAGTAGAGTGATGTAGCCAATTCAGGAATGGGGATTATTAGGAGGCCATGATAGATAAGGGCCAATGGGGGAATTTGGCCAGGACAAAAGGGTACACCCCTACTATTTCCGATAATTTGCCTTGGGATTTTTAATGACCATAGAGAGTCAGGACCTTGGTTTAAAGTCTCATCCGAAGGACAGTGCCTTTTTACAGTATAGTGCCCGTCACTATACTGGGGCATTAGGACCCACACAGACTACAGGTTGAGCACCCACTGTTGGCCTCCCTAACACCTCTTCCAGCAGCAACCTTAGTTTTCCTCAAGAGGTCTCCCATCCAAGTACTGACCAGGCTCAACCCTGCTTAGCTTTATTGGGCAACCAGGCAAGAGCTACAGGGTGATATGGCTGAAAACTACACACACACACACGCACGCACGCGCGCACGCACGCACGCACGCACGCACGCACGCACGCACGCACGCACGCACGCACGCACACACACACACACACACACACACACACACACACACACACACACACACCATCATCAAGGGAAAAATTAATTCCCAAGTTGATCAAGATCTCCTACATGATAATGTCAGGGTGGCTGTGCACCAGCTGAAGCTCAGTAGAAGTTGAGTACTACTACTACCACTTCTACTACTACTACACAACTATACTTTATGTATATTATGTGAACCCTTTGGAATTAGCTGGTTTTCAGCATTAATTGGTCATAAAATGTGTCACAAGTATAGACAAACACAGTGTGCTTAAGATGACAACACACAATAATATTTCATGTCTTTACTGAACACATCCCATTAAACATTCAAAATTCTGTGGAAAAAGTAAGTGAACCCTTGGTTTTAATAACTGGTTGATCCTCCTTTTGATTCTTAGGATGTCTGGTGTGAACAGCTTTCTTGAGGTCATTCCACAGCATCTCTATTGGGTTAAGGTCTGGGCTCTGACTGGGCCACTCCAAAAGGTGGATTTTTTTTTTATTATTATTTATTTATTTATTTATTTATTTTTGGATTTTGGATTTACTTTGATGTTTAGGGTCATTGTCCTGCTGCATCACTCAACTTTTACTGAGCTTTAGCTGGCGCACAGCCACCCTGACAATATCATGTAGGAGATCTTGATCAGCTTGGGAATACATTTTTCCCTTGATGATGGCAAGCCGACCAGGCGCCAAAGCAGTGCTCACTCCACCGTATTTCACCATTGGTATGATGTTTTCATGTTGGTATGCGGTGCCCTTTCTATGTCATATGTAGTGCTTTATGTTCTTCCCAAACAATTCAACCTTAGATTCATCAGTCCACAAAACATTTTCCCAGTAGTGTTGTGGAGTGTCAGGGTGGTCTTTGGGAAACTTAGGTGCCCTGCAATGTTTTTGTTGGAAAGCATCAGCTTCCTTCATGGTGTCCTGCCATGGACACCATACCTGTTTAATGTTTTCATATAGTAAACTCATAAACAGAGATGTTAACCAGCTCCAATGATTCCTTCAAGTTTTTAGCTCTCACTCTAGGGTTCTTTTTTACCTCATTGAGCATTCTGCGGTGTGCCCTTTGAGTTATCTTGGCTGGACGGACACTTCTAGTAAGAGTAGCCACAGTACTAAATCAAACAATTTGTCTAACTGTGGACAGTTGAAGATCTAAGCTCTTCGAGATAACTTTGTAACTCTTTCTAACTTTATGTAAAGCAACAACTCTTGATCGTAGGTCTTCTGAGATCTCTTTTTTGCAAGGCATGATCCATGTCAGCAGAAGCTTCTTGTGAATAGCAAACTCAAAATATTTGAGTGCTTTTTATAAGTCAAAGTAGCTCTAACCCAAACCTCCAATCTTGTTTCATTAATTGGATGCCAGGTTTGCCAACTCCTGACTCAAATGAGTTTTTGTTGACGTCATTAGCCTAGGGGTTCACATACTTTTTCCAACCTACACTGTGAATGTTTGAATGATGTATTCAATATGTATAATATCAATACAATAATTTGTGTTATAATTTAAAATATTATTATAAAATAATATTGTGTTTGTTCATTATTGTAACTATATACAGTATATACAATATATATATATATATATATATATATATATATATATATATATATATATATATGATTAAGTAAATAATAACATTACAATTACATTACAAACCTATTCATTCCATTAATTCAATATTCATGGTTCCATAAGGATTTGTTAACATTTGTATGTCTTTAAAGTTGTTCATATGTAAAATTATTTACTTTTTAGATGCTGTAAGTTTCAGTGTAAATGCAAATGTAAGTAAATGTACATAGCTAGTAGAACCAAACTTTACCTTAGAATAACTACAAATACTCATGAGATCACATTGATTTATTAATTTTTGTTGCACAAAAATGATAAGAAAACAATTAAACATGAAACACACTCCTCTTAAAAGCTTAAATAATATATTTTATTATTCATATCCAGTCAAATGTTTGTCTCATAAAAAGAAGAAATAAAGTAGTAAGACACATTGCCTGTGGTGCATTTCTATGACTCATAGACGCTCTAGTGGGAGTTGATTCACAGTAGATGCAACCTTGCCTGCGTTGCAGTTGGCACTGAATAAGTATAAGAGATAAAGACCGTAGACCTATGGCCAAAATATTAAATTAATCTTGTCTAGTTTTATCAGCTCTCCCACTTGCACTATGCATGTCTAATGAGCTTCGAACGATGTACAAATTGACACAACAATATTTTCGTCTGCAACCCATGTATGAAGACACAATAGAAGTGTGCAGGAGCAACAATTTGGCATAAAAACAACAATGGAATATTTAAGGAAATGCCTTTTTTCAAATGCGAGGCATTTAAACTACTGTACAGTTGGCTAAATGTAACTTTAAAAGTCAAAGGACTTCTGCAATGTTGCATTATTTTCAATGCGTCATGGTCTCTCGAACAATGCGTGTCAGATGCTATCAATGTCTGTGATCTTGGGTCAAAGCAGAAGATGAAATGTGTGAATCATGCTGTTGAACTTTGCATGTCTGTTAAGGCAAGCATCATTATTAATATTGCTAATACTGAGAGGAAGGGCTGTGAACAAACCTCTAACCCTTATGTATTAAACTTTGGCAGCAAGTTTGGCAAGGACAACCCTTTTTTTATGTATTTTTTGTGTGTCCATCTCAAAAAAAAAAAAAAAAAAAAAAAGAACGTTTTTATTTACAAATATCATGTGTAGGGGGACCTGGGTAGCTCATCGAGTAAAGACACTGACTACCACCCCTGGAGTCACAAGTTTGAATCCAGGGCATGCTGAGTGACTCCAGCCAGGTCTCCTAAGCAACCAAATTGGCCCTGTTGCTAGGGAGGGTAGAGTCACATGGGGTAACCTCCTTGGGGTCGTGATTAGTGGTTCTCGCTCTCAATGAGGAGTGTGGAAAGTTGTACGTGGATTGCGGAGAGTAGCATGAGCCTCCACATGCTGTGAGTCTCCGCGGTGTCATGCACAACGAGTCACATGATAAAATGTGCAGATTGACGGTCTCAGAAGCGGAGGCAATAAATTTAATTATAAAACAAAATGTAATAAAAAAAAATAAAAAAAATAAAAAATAAAGACCAAATAATAAAGAAAAGCAGCCAATAAGTGCCCAACATAGATGGGAACTCCTTCAGTACTGTTTAAAAAGCATCCCAGGGTGATACCTCAAGAAGTTGGTTGAGAAAATGTCAAGAGTACATGTCTGCAAATTCTAGGCAAAGGGTGACTACTTTGAAGATGCTAAAATATAACACAGTTTTGATTTATTTTGGATTTTGTTTAGTCACAACATAATTCCCATAGTTCCATTTATGATATTCCATAGCTTTAATGACTTTATTCTTATTTTAAAATGTGAAGACAAAAAAAATATAATAAAGAATGAGTAAGTGTTTTAAAACGTTTGACCGGTAGTGTGTGTATATATATATATATATATATATATATATATATATATTAGGGCTGTTGATTTAACGTGTTAATTCAGAGCGATTAATTATATAAAAATTAACACATTAAAAATGTATGCAATTAATCATGTCCCCAGACTGTAATTCAAGCTTAAAGTACCACCTGTTATCTCCAGGGTGCAGTAATCGAAACTCCAACTGTATAGGCAACCCTCATAAAAAGCTTATAAAGAGAACAAACCACACAACAGCTGACATCACAACATTAGGAAGGACATGTTCTTGCATTCAAACACAGCTTGATGGAGGGCAGTCTCCAATGCAGGGATCTCAAGATGTGTTTTTCTAAGTTTCAAACTGTTAAACTTGACACAGTGACCTAAAAAATTATGTTTATGACGCGACGCAACAGAGATGCTCGAAAAGCATCTGCCTGATGCAGGTGTACATTGACGCATCCTTAAACAAGCCCTTGTAATAAATCTTGGACTGATTGACGAATTCAATTGCAAAATAGATTGCTGTAAACTGTAGACCAGTGAATGGCTTATGTTCAGTAATATGGAAATAAACAATATATTGCATTCTAAAGCCACAGATTCCATTTGTTAACATTAGTTAATGCATTAGGTATCATGAATAAACAATGATCAATATATTTTTATAGCATTTATTCCTCTTGGTTTATGTTAGTTAATAAAAATACAATTGTTCATTGTTAGTTCATGTTAGTTCATAGTGCATTAACTAATGTTAACAAACACAACTTTAGATTTAAAAATGTTTTTATTAGTATATGTTGAAATTAACATTGAACTTAATAAATGCAGTAAAATATTGTTCATTGTTAGTTCATGGTAACTACTGTTGTTATCTTATGTTAACATAAAGAACCTAAGTCACGTGGTGCCATGCGAGGTTCAGACGTGTGAACGGTGAGCTCTACGTACATTGCTAGTTTTAACACTATTAATGTCATAAACTGGTGAGACTGCTGCTCAAGCTGACGCCCCCCCGGAGGCCCCGAGCGATTTGGCCAGAGAAGTGAGGGAAATTCGGCAAGAATTGTTGAACATGTAGACAATGCTGACAAAGGTCGTTGCTGACTTGGAGGATCTTGCTGTAATATGTCGATCAATCACTGCCATGGAGACGAAATTCTCTGAGGTGATTATAAGAGTGGGGGATGTTGAGAAACGGATCGATTATCTGGAGTCATCGGAGAGGGAATTATCTGCTAATCCGCCAGCAACCAAGGTGGATTTGGAGTGCGTCTGGGAGAAGTTGGAGGACTTGGAGAACAGTAGTCAGCAGAATAATGTCTGAATTGTTGGAATTCCTGAGGCCGAAGAGGGTCAAGATATGGTGAAATTCCTAGATGGGCTCTTTCCAAGTCTGCTCAACATAACAGGCCATAAGCTGGAAATCGAGCGAACTCACAGGCTTCCGGCTTGGCAGTCCACTGAGGGAGACAGGCCCCGATCAATTCTGGCCAAATTTCTGAGATCATCCGATAAAGATCTCGTTTTACGTGAGGCGAGGAATAAAGGAAGGCTTTCTTGGAAGAACCACAGCATTTTCTTGTTCCCAGACTTTGCTAATTTGATGAGAGAAATGTGATCGATTCAAGAAATGCAAGAAACTCTTACAACAATGGATGGTTGCTTTTGCAATGATGTTCCCGGCCAAATTGAGAATAAATGCTAAGGATGGCCGCAAAAAATTTACATGTCCCCAGCATGCGATGTCCTTCATGGAATGAGTAAGTTATTTTGTGGTACTCACGTTGCAGTGAGTGGACTGACTCACTGAATATTCACTTGACTGTCCGAGTAAACGGAGTGCCTTTTTTGTTTCTTTTTGTGCTGGTTCCGCCTAGCAGCTGGAGTTTGTTTTGTGAAGTAACACTCCTTTGGGACAGTTTGTGGGTGAATCTGCACATTCTTTGAGCTTATGCCTCCTATTTGCTGGAGTTTGTTTTGTGAATTATTTCTTGCAAGACATTAGAGTGATTAGGTCATTTGTTGCACTCATGTAGCAGCCGAATGGGCCAGCTCACTGAACATTCACTTGACTGTCCGAGAAAACTGAGTGCCTTTTTTGTTTCTTTTTGTGCTGGTTCCACCTAGCAGCTGGAGTTTGTTTTGTGAAGTAACACACCTTCGGGACAGTTATGTGGATGAATCTACACGTTCTTTGTGTTTATTCCACCTATTGGCTGGAGTTTGTTTTAGAGATGATCTTTTGTTGTGTAATTCTGTCTCACAAAATTTTTAAGAGTTTAGAGAGATGGACGCCAGTTGGCGCTGTCATGTGCATAGTTAATGCGCACGTTTTTTTTTTTCTGTTTGTTTGGTTCGGGGGAAGCTTGGGGTTTGATTGTTGCACTAATGTTGGAATGTGGTCTTTATAATTTTGTTTTTGACACACAATCTATTTTTTCTCATATGTCAAAATGTCAAATGTTAATATGAGTGGATTGTCTCTCTCCATGTGGAATGTGAATGGGTTGGGGCACCCCATAAAAAGAAAGAAGTTTATTTCTCTTCTTAAGCGTAAGAAATATGATATAGTGTTTCTTCAAGAAACGCACCTTTCCCTGCAGGAAGCTGAAAAATTTGGGAAGATATGGGGTAGACATGTTTTCTTTAGTGCTGGCTCAGTAAGAGCAGGGGAGTCATTACACTGATAAGTAAGCATCTACAACTCAAATGTCTCAAACAGACTAAAGATAAATTAGGAAGAGTCATTATTGTTTAAGCAGAAAATCAGGGGCAACGTTTTTTTTTTTTTTTTTTTTTGCCTAATATTTACGCACCTAACATTGATGATCAGGGATTATTTATAGATCTTGAAAGGGATGTTGCAAGCAGCTGGCACCCCTCATGATATAATATTGGGAGGAGACTTTAATCTTTTGATGGACTCAGTCCTTGATCATAGTGAATCAAAAGTGTGTAAGCCCCCTAGAGCAACACTGACGCTTCACAGGATGTGTAAAATTCTTGGTCTTACAGATATTTGGAGACTTCTGAACCCATCTGGTAGGGACTATAATTTGTTTTTCATCAGTCCATACGATTTATTCTAGAATAGATTTTTTAATATATACAGTTTATCTAAGTACCTCATTTCATCTGTTGTTGATTGCTCAATTGGAAACATTTTAGTCTCAGATCACGCCCTGGTGAATTCAGAGGTGTTGCCACATATGGATAAAAGGAAATCTTATAGTTGGCCGTTTAATGTATCCCTTTTGCAAAATCCTGAATTTCAACAAATGTTAAAGGCTGAAATCAGTGTTTATATGGAGACCAACTGGTCCTCAGTATTCTCTGTGGGCGTGACTTGGGAGGCACTTAAGGTAGTTCTTAGGGGCTGGATCATACAGTATGCCTCAATCACCAAAAAATCCAAATCACGAGAATTTGTGGAGTTGGAAGGGAATATTAAAAGTGCCAAGACAGAGCTGAAGTGCAGAACGTCATCTGATGGCCTCAGAGAATTTACACAATTAAAATACAGATATAATACTATTTTGACGTGGAAGGAGGAGTTTTGGCTATTCAGGGCAAGACAGTCATTTGAGTCGGGGAACATTACATTTTGACTTTGAGTTGGGGAGTGAGGCAGGAAAATTTCTGGCTAGATATATAAAATAGAGAGAGTTTTGTTCTACTATTCCCTCAGTGAAATCTGCTGGTGAAATATTTACCTCAGCCATTGATATTAATAATGCTTTTAAAGAATTCTATCTTGATCTCTATAGTTCCACATCTTCGTCTATTGATGAGGATATCAAAAACTTTGTGGAACCACTAGAACTTCCTAAACTGACAGCTGAGCAAAAAAAATCTCTTGATTCTGAGATAACCTTGGAGGAGCTTGGCAAGGTAATTAAGGCCTTGCCTAAAGGCAAGGCTCTGGGGCCAGATGGCTTTGCCTCTGAGTTTTTTTAGATCTTATGCTACAGAACTGGCTCCACTCTTGCTAGAAGTTTATACGGAATCATTAAAGAATGAAAAGCTTCCAACAACCATGACACAAGCCTGGGTCAGTCTGATTCTTGAAAGGATAAAGATCCAAGCGAGTGTAAGAGTTACCGTACAATTTCCCTGATCCAGCCAGACGTTAAAATATTGTCAAACATTTTGGCTAACCAATTAAGTAAAGTTATGACATCTCTTATACATATAGATCAAGTGGGGTTTATTCGGGGCCGTAGCTCTTCTGATAACATTAGGTGTTTCATCAATATCATGTAGTTAGTGCCGAATGATCAGACTCTGGTCACTGCCATCTCACTTGATGCCGAAAAGGCATTTGATATGGTAGAATGGGATTATCTTTTTAAGATTTTGGAAATGTACGGGTTTGGGAATACTTTTATTGGTTGGATTAAGTTACTTTATAGACACCCAGTAGCGGCAATACAAACGAATGGATTAACTACAGATTATTTTCCTCTGGATAGGGGCACCTGGCAGGGTTGCCCTCTTTCCCCATTATTGTTCTGTCTTGCCCTGGAACCATTAGCAGCCGCGATAAGAAAGGAGGTTGATTTTCCAGGGGTGGTGGGAGGTGTGGCGCATAAACTTTTGCTTTACGCAGATGATATTTTATTATTCGTCTCTGACCCTACTAGATCTATGCCTTGCCTCCACAAAATTATTCATTCCTTTTCTAAGTTCTCGGGACACAGACTTAACTTGTCTAAATCCGAAGCTTTTGCTCTGACAGTGTACTGCCCAGTAACGCCTTTTCAGCCGGGCGCCTTCCAGTGTCCCACACAGGGCATTAAGTATTTGGGTATTTTATTCCCAGCAAATTTGTGTGATTTAGTTAAGAGTTAATTTTGACCCCGTAATAAAACGTTTTTTGAGCGATGTGGGCAGGTGGGCTTCATTACATTTATCAATGATTGGGAAGATTAATGTTATTAAAATGAATTGTATTCCAAAATTCAACTACCTGCATCAGTCTCTCCCTATAGATGTCCCCCTCTCTTATTTAAAGCAATTTGATAGCATAGCGAAGTCCTTCATTTGGAATGGTAAACGTCCCAGATTACATTTCAGTAAGTTGCACAGGCTGATTGACAAAGGTGGGCTAGGCCTACCTAAGATTTTGTTTTATTATTATGCATTCGGTCTCAGACATTTGGCTCATTGGTCACTTCCACCTGAGAGAGCCCCTCCCTGGTTTTGTATTGAACAGGAAGTTCTTGCCCCCATTTCGCCATTGCAAAGCCTTTCTATGAAACTAACCGGAGAATTTAAGTTACACCCCGTAATCTCGCATTTGCACTCGATGTGGACAAAAGTGTCAGAGTGTTTAATTTGGCCCGAGCATATGGCTGAACCCAAAATTATGTATTAATAAGTCCCCTTTCTGCTGGTCAGTGTGGATTGTGAGGGAGGTTAATACACTCGGTGACCTATATGAGAGTGGATTGTTGAGATCCTTTGAAAATTTGGTTCAACATTTTGGGATTCCCAGATCTCAGTTCTTTAGGCATTTACAGCTGCGCCACCTGCTCTGTACTATTTTTGGGAGTAGCATACACCCCTCTAAAGTGGCAGATACTCTGGGACTGGTGATTACTGCTTTTGGAAAAGGTCATTAGGCATCAGTGTATTACTTCCTGCTAATTCAGAGTCTGGGGGATGGAGCTTTAACTTCTATCAAGAGATTATGGAAGAAAGATTTAAACTTGGTATTGGAGGAGGGAGTGTGGGCTAGGATTCTAAAAAAAACATCAAGTCTGCATCTAGAGATGCAAGGGTGCATCTGATGCAATTCAAGATTTTACATCGATTCTATTGGACCCCCTCTAGATTTTATAGGCTTGGTCTTAAAGACACACCCACCTGCTAGCGATGCCAATCAGAAGTTGGAGACACAACCCGTGTTTTCTGGTGGTGTGTTAAGATCCAAGAATTTTGGTTGAAGGTTCAGAGTTTTATATGTGACATATTGGGCACTCAAATTTCATTTTGCCCCAGACTCTGTATTTTAGGCAATGGAGCGGTCATCAATATAGAGAATAAACACATAAAAAATTGGGTCCTATCCAGTGTCATGATCGGCAGACAAGTTGTTTAAGGGGATGGAAGCCGGCTGGAGCGCCACCATTTCAGGAGTGGTGCTCGGAGATGGGGAGGGTGGCAGCTTTCGAAGAAGGGTTATCTAGAAGACTGGGGAATTTGGATTTGTTTGCTGGGAAATGGGGCCTTCTTGGAGGGCTCTTGGGGTTGGGCAGTGGAAAGAGAGATGTAGTTACTGATGTGTGTGATTTGTATATTTAATTTTTTTGTTTGTTTTTTGTTGTTGTTGTTTTAGTGTGTATGTGCTCATTTGTGACCACAGGGTTTTTTGTTGAGGGTCGGGGTGGGGTTGGGGTTAAATGTTGATTCTGTATATATATGTTATGCTTTTTCATTGTTTGTTTTGTGAATCAATAAAAATGTTAAATGACAAAAACAAATGGAACCTTATTTGTAAAAAGTCCATTTAAATTTTTTAATCAAATATTTTTTTTTTTTTGTAGTTAATAGCGATAAATTGCAGATTTTTAAATTGCTGAAATTTGACTATATATACTGTACTTATTTTCTTGTCAAAATGCATTTATTTTTATCTTAGGAAAGAAAACAAAACAAAATGTAACAATATAATGCTTTATTAACATTTTCCAAACAACGCCTTCCACAGTATACAGATAGAAATGCACTTAAAAAAGCACCAATTGAAGTAACATGAAACATTTCCCTAAAGTCTAAGTGGGAGTTTGACTAATTGAAAGAACTAGTCCCCACATAGGTTGCATATTCATTGCAATGGGCATTAAATCCCTTAAACTCTCATCCTCCACAATATTAATCTGCCAGTAGACTGTGGTTATCCGCTTTGTTACAGCAATCGTGAAGCTGCATTCATGATTCACGTCAAAGCGGCAACGCCAGCGTCGAGCGCCACTTTGAACTCACCATGAAAAGCGTTTGCAAACAAACACGTCTCATTCAGAGTTTTGGTGATAGTTAAGATTTGGTGTGCTTCTGTGGTAATTAAAATATGCCTTACAAAGACTGAAAAATAGTTTATTTTTATCAGAAGTCCCATCTGGGCTTGTTTTGTACATCAAATAGTGTTAAGAGCTCTTTTCTCCATCATTTTATCACTGACAGGGAAGCGCTGTCAGAAATAATTTTATTTACTGAGATAACAACCTATCATAGGATAGAGGATATCAACGGTCAACTAGCATTTTACGACAGTAAAATGAATAGACATTGAATGTCTATAGGACCGCCGCGTTAAGCTGTTTTATGCTAAGCTTGTAGGCTCCTCTTGGTAGAAGGGTTCTGGTGCTTTGGCATGAGTGTCAGTGTAATGACTCCAGGCGGACAAATTACAAAGGTTCTGCCCTTCACACTAGTGTTTATGCTGTATTAATGGTAAATGTGTTAATCACGTTTAAGAAAAATTTACGCATTAAACTTTTTAAATTAATTGCGTGAATTAACGCGTTAATTCTGATAGCCCTAACCTCTCTCTCTCTCTCCCTCTCTCTCTCTCTCTCTCTCTCTCTCTCTCTCTCTCTCTCTCTATATATATATATATATATATATATATATATATATATATATATATATATATACTATATAGGCTGCATTTATTTAAAACATACTATTTTATTTTTTATTTTAACGTAACTTGTTTCACACACGTGATCCTAATTACAAACACGCGTGAATAGACGAGTTAGGAGCTGTTCACACAAATATGTTTTTGGATGCATCTGTGCTGCTAATGTACTCAACCGTGTTGGTGGAACGGATTTAGGACATGCTGGTGGAACCGATTTTAGGACATGTCCACATTAATCTGTTTAAACTTCCATTTTCAGTTACCTAACAGCATCGTTTTCCAAAATGTATTGTTATGGAGAGTGTTTTCGAAAGTCTCCATTTTTAGCAGAGGAAAAAGTTGTTCCAGTGTGGATGACAGGCATAACAGCAACACAATGATAAAAGGAACTAACTGTGCCAACAAGCCCAAACCAGTTTGGAAAGGTGCGATTCAGAAACAGAAACCGTTTGGTCTGATTGTGGAACATCGGCTATTATGTTTCACCAACCGTGAAATCTCCTGTGACTATTGTATGGTACAGTAGGAAACTCTGATCTTTGGCATTTTAAATGGAAATGGAACAAAAAAGGTTGGCAGTAATTATAGAAATGTCATTTTTTGTTACGAGTAAAGCTGTCAAGTTTTACTAATGCAAATGTCAAAAAGGACCTGAAATAGTCGAAAGTCCAGGGAGAGTTCAGCTTCTTTAATATCTTATGCTCTCCACACCAAATGTCCTTTCCTGCTAGATAAAGACACAACTGTGTACGTGTTACCCTAAGGGCAATACATGATAGTTTTTACTCAATTTATCACCTGAAAAAAGACACACTGAGAAAAAGAGAGAGAGATAGACTGTCTGCAGTTTGATATCATACACCCAATCAAAGCCCTAGAAATTATATGTCACTCTTCCTCAACAAGATAGGATTCTGCAGCAGCTGAGTAGTCTGACAGCATTTGTGCTGTGCTTTCTGACAGTAGAACTCCAGTTAAACTTCTGTCTGCAAGCAGCGTGCCAGGATTTCCAAAAAGAAAAAGACTTAATAACTTCTTTTGGACACTGAAAGAAATTTCCTCTCCTTAAAGGGATACTTCACCCAACCACAGAAGAAAGAAAGTCATATGATTTTGGAATGGCATGGGGTTAATTAAATGATGATAGGATTTTCATTTTGGGGTGAACAATTTCCTTTAAAGTTGGCATTTGCATGCACAGTGCATGCACCACTGGTCAACGCGTAGTCGCATTTACTACACCAGACTAAAACCAATAGCCTAAACCAAAGACTCAAATTATAACTCTTTGCATGAAAGAGTTGTGCAGCCTTCCCAGAGTTGGGCAGAAATATCATATTTACTAATATTAGCCGCAATGGCGCATGAAACTTCCTCCACAGATTGATCTGCAAATGCAACTCTTCGATGAACACTCATTACATTCTTGAGTGGAGTGTGAAATTTTAAAATACGACTGTAGGAGGGAATTATAAAAAAAAGTGTTTTCGATCCAGGCCCTCAAAGTTTCCACGCCTCATTGCTCACTGGCTCCTGATTCCATGTATTTTGAACGGAACAAGCACAGGCCAATATTCACTGGGAATTTTGATTAAGCCGTTAACTTCGTTGATAGCTCTTTTGTTTTTCTGCTATGAGGCAAGAAATAATTTACCTTATCTAGCAGCACCAGCCTATTTAGTGGTGTTTGCTAAGGCAAGCATCATTATTACTATAGCTACTACTTGGGGTTTAAGGATTTGAACAAATTTAAACAAACCTCTAAACCTAAGTATTAAACTTCAGTTTGTAACTTGTCAAAGAGACTTAGATGTGGGCTATTTGGACTTGGGCAAATACGTAAGCACATGGTAACCACTAAGCACACCTAGCAACTGTATAGAAACAACTCAGAACACCCTAACAACAGCAGCAATGCCACAGCACTGCCAAGAACACCCCAGCAACTACATAGAAACAACTCAGAACACTCTAGCAACCATATAGCATTGCCCTAGCAACAACCAGAACACACTAGCAAACACCAGCAATGGCCTACAACTGCATAAAAAAAAATAATAAAAAAAATCAGAACACCCTAGCAACCCCATAGCAATTCCCTAGCAACAACTCAGAACACACTAGCAACAGCAGCAAAGCAGTAGAACCTCCCAGAAAACCCTAGCAACCTTATAGAAACGCCCTACCAATAACTTAAAACACACTAGCAACAGCAGCAAAGCAGTAAAACCTCCCATAATACCCTACAAGCCACATATTAACATCCTTACAACAACTCAAAACACACTAGCAACAGCAGCAAAGCTGTAGAACCACCCAGAATACTCTAGCAACTGCATAGCAGCACCCTAGCAACAACTCAAAACACACTAGCAACAGCAGCAAAGCAGTACAACCAACAAATATACCCTAGTAACCGCATAGCAATGCTATAGCAACAACTCAAAACACACTAGCAACAGCAGCAAAGCTGTAAAACCACCCAGAATACCCTATCAACCACATAGCAACACCTTAGCCACAACTCAAAACACACTAGCAACAGCAGCAAAGCTGTAAAACCACCCAGAATACCCATCAACCACATAGCAACACCTTAGCCACAACTCAAAACACACTAGCAACAGCAGCAAAGCCGTAGAACCAACCAGAATACCCTATCAACCGCATAGCAACGCACTAGCAACAACTCAAAACATACTAGCAACTGCAGCAAAGCCATAGAACCACCCAGAATACCCTAGCAACCACATAGCAATGCTATAGCAACAACTCAAAACACACTAGCAACAGCAGCAAAGCTGTAGAACCTCCCAGAATACCCTATCAACCACATAGCAACACCTTAGCCACATCTCAAAACACACTTGCAACAGCAGCAAAGCCGTAGAACCACCCAGAATACCCTAGCAACCGCATAGCAATGCCCTAGCAACAACTCAAAACACACTAGCAACAGAAGTAATGTCCTAGTGCCACACAAAATACCCCAGCAACTGCTTTGAAATGTCCCAGCAACATCTCAGAACACACTAGCAACAGCAGCAATGCCCTAGCACTACCCATAATACCCTAGAAACTGCATAGCAATGCTCTTGCAACTTCTTAGAACACACTAGCAAACACCAGCAATGGCCTAGCAGCACTCAGAATCCCCTAGCAACAGCATAGTTACACCCTAGCAACAACTCAGAACACAATAGTAAAAGCAGCAATGCCCAAGCAACCAACCAAAAATACTAGCAACCGAACAGCGAGGCACTAAAAAATGAACAAACCCTACAATACCTTAGCAACCGCACAACAATGCTGTAGCAACCACCCATTACACCCTAGCATCATGGCAGCAATTTTTGCGATTCATGGGCAAGCACCAATAATATTTTCTCCAGAACATGTAAAAATCTCGTTATGTCTGAGATTAGCCAGAGTCTCTCTTTCTCACCATTAAAACGACCAATTAACACTAAAGCTCAACATGTGATGCAACTCTTAGAAAGAGCATTCATTCCATAAAGGCAACCAGTTTGCCTTGAGACTAACACCTCGTCCTAACCAGACACGACGCGACAAGTTTCCAGTAACAAGCAATCTGTCTGTCCACACCAGGCGCGACGCAACACCCCGATATTAATACAATAAAATTAGGATAATTAACAATAACATGTAGAAAACAGAGCAATTACAGACGAAACAGTCTGTTTATTGAACACAACTAATTTTCTCACAAAAGCTCCATAATGCTTTCTTTGGCAAGCCCAGAGGGGATAAATACACAAACACACACATACACAGGGCAAAGCTACGTTATGAATCGCATCCTTATTTAGTCTGTTACGATTGTTAATGTTCACGCAGTACTCCTGTTGTTATTTTGCTGATCTCCACGTGACGGGGAAGTGGAGAGAAAGTCAGAATGAGCCGCTATCTCTCCCCCCTGCCATTCTGAACTGGTGTGTGTGTGTGTGTGTGTGTGTGTGACAGTGCCAGCTGAAGAGAGCGAGACCTCAAGCACAACATTTGGTGGGTGTGTGACATCCTCTGTTAAATTTTGTGTATTTGTTTTTTTTATTATTATTATTTTTTTTTCTCCCAATTTGGAATGCCCAATTCCCAATGTGCTTATTAAGTCCTCGTGGACGCATAGTGATTCGCCTCAGTCCAGGTGGCGGAGGACGAATCCCAGTTGCCTCCGCGTCTGTGATTGTCAACCCGCGCATCTTATCATGTGGCTTGTTGAGCGCATTGCCACGGAGACATAGCGTGTGTGGAGGCTTCACGCCATCCACCGCAGCAACCACGCTCAACTCACCACGCGCCCCACCGAGAACGAACTACATTATAGCGACCACGAGGAGGTTACCCCATGCGACTTTACCCTCCCTAGCAACCAGGCCAATTTGGTTGCTTAGGAGACCTGGCTGGAGTCACTCAGCACACCCTGCGATTCGAACTAGTGAACTCCAGGGGTGGTCGCCAGCGTATTTTATCACTGAGCTACCCAGGACCCAGTGAATTTTTTTTGTGTGCATGTTTTGAGACTAACACCTTGTCTTAACTAGACACGATGCGATAAGATTCCAGTAACAAGCAATCTATCTGTCCACACCAGGCGTGGCACTAAAATGCTAATGTTTTGCACCGGCTAGCTTTATTATACTGTTATGAGAAGGATTTTAAACCCATTTGTTGACTGGACTACCTGACACTACGTTGCAGAAAATAGAAAGCCCTGTCGCTCGTCGTGCATCGCATCTGGTTAGGACACAGTGTAACAAATTGTTCAAGACTCCAAAAACAGCTTTAGTCCAAATGTTAACAAATGTAGTTTAACCCTACATTAACGCACAAGAAAAAGGCAAGTTTACTCTAGTGCACGTTAGAAAAGATAATAGTCATAGACTAGGTGCTCTAATCAAGACATATGGAATATGATCCAAAAACAAATGAGCAGTCTTGCTGTCTACTGCCTAGATAGGCAGCTGCCTCTTAAAGCCACGTCTAAATGACCACTTTTTTGATTAAAAGCACATTGATTTTGCTACGTTTATGCCTCTCATCCACACTGAAAACTGAAATTTTTGAAAACTGAAAACGGAGACTTTCGAAACCACTTCTGGTACAGCGTACTCTGGAAAACGCTAGGAAACAGAAAACAGATTTCAGCTTCAGACAGCATCCAAACTAAAATGGAACCTCCTAAGTGGCTGATTTGGAACGCTGTACATAGGCAGCAACATCAAGCATCATACTTATAGTGCACCTCACATGAAGCGCAAGGGAGACTAACGTCACAATCGATTCCAATACGTTAGCATCTTGCTAAGCTAACAACACAATACTCTAATAAGCATAAAATACATAGCACACACAAATATTGAGGGTTTAAATGTAGCCACAAGAAAGTAGAAGCCTTAGTGTTGGGAACATGCCTATGATCCCTTAAAATGCTGCCTGTGTAGGCAGCTCACTATGTTTTGAAAATGTAAATCACACATTATATGACTGGAAGCCATTGTATAGTCTCTTAATAAGCTGATAACAGCATCAATATGTCACTATCTATCCATGCAAAAACAGTGTAAATCACGGTTTTAAATGAATACAATAATTAAATTAATGGTATTTTATTTAGCTTCATTATATTAGCATTGTCTTAATATGACACAATGTAACAGCATAATGATTCCGTTTGAATTTTAATCTCTTTAAATTCCTTTACAAGCCAATGAACTACTCATCCCATGAAGCATGATGTAATCAATTCAGTAACAATGGTGTTAAATAAAACTACTGGTTTATAAGTGTTAAACCAATATAAAGTCTTTGCAAAATAGTTACAAAATTAGTTTCAAATTTAGGTAAACCGATCAATTACATCATTTAAAATGCATTATTTAAGTGGACGGTCAGTGGACTGAACTCTTTTTGCATCTCATTTCCCTGATGACAGGAATTCTCTGATTTGTAGCAGTGTGATTCTTCACCAGGAACCAGTGACTTACGGCTTCTACAGAAGCATATATCATCACTGAACAACCCAAGAGCTCATGGTAGGACTGTCTTGAAAGTTTGAAATTCTTTGTTTAAAGACCAATTTCTCTATGGGGAAACGGAATGGGATTTTTACTTCCAGAACCCACTCTACTCTGTTAAAAGGATTGTGGCTTTGGATTAAAACAAATGTGTGACTGATTCTCAAATGTTCTCAAAGGAAAGAAAGTATGCCGTACCTGCTTCGACCGCTGTAACCGTAATATTGTGCCAGCCGGCGGTCTCCCGGTCCAATATTTTTCCAAGAGTGATGGCGCCTGTAACAGGATCGATATTAAAGATCTGCTCCTGGTCTGTGCTCCGGTCTATAGAGAACCTGTGCCGTAAAGTAGCAGATATCAGGACAAGCAAATGGTTTCATGTGATAATTCACCCCCAAATACTGTCATTATCTGCTCACTATTATTTCGGAGTATATAGCATGATTCATATGGACTACTTTAATGGTAATTTTAAGGTGCAATTTTGTCCTTTTGTGAGAAAAGTATAGCAGTGTTTCCAACCAAATTTTGTTTTTGCAGTTTTTTAACCCTGTATAGCCATGTATTATATTTGATAAATTAGGCTTTAAAGGTCATTATCCTCCTGAGGCCCAGCAATTCATTTAATTCTTTTTTCAATAAACATTTTTTATCATATGTATAATATGCACCAAACGCTATATTGACTTTTAAAAAACGAAAATTGTAAAACTCTTTCACTGGGTCTCATGAACTTATGTTAAGATGACATCATAATAGCTTGTAATGTAAAGTAATGAGATCTTTATAATGATAGAGCAGGCTGCATATATGAAAATACACTGAAATATTAGTTCACACTTTAAATATATCTATAAAAATGTATATGTCAGAATTTTCAAAGTTTTTTTTTTTTTTTTTTTGTGGTGTGCATGAATGTAATGTAATGATGATTGAGAGATATTCCTCAAAAGCCTGTTGTATCATATTTGATACATGAATTTCAAAGGGGCTTTTTCAATAAAATAATATACAAAATTGTATGTAAGCACAAGTTGCTTATATTCAGCAAATACTCATTTTAAAATATCAGTTACAATATAATCATTACTGTCACTTTTACTTTATTAAAATAAGCTGTCATTTATCCCAATATAAGAGTTACTTTTTGCGCAAGTCTGCGCCATTTTAAATAGATCGATATAAACGTTGAAACCACTTATTCACAAATAACCACTAGATGGTGCCATAAACATGTGAAACTTACACACCATAGGTTGTTTGGCTTGTCAGCTTGAACAGAAAGTGAAACAGGAGCTGTCAAACATTGTGGATCATATTTGATACACACGGCGTTATAGGGTTAATCAAATTATATTTGGTAACACTGTACAATAAGGTTCTGTATTTGTTTACATAGTAAATGCTTTAGTTATCATGAACACAAATGAAGAATGAATAATACTTTTTTTAAAGCACGAATTCATCTTGGTTATTGTTAATTAATAAAAATGCAATTGTTCATTGTTAGTTCATAATGCATTAATTAATGTTAATGTATACAACTTTTAATTTAAAAATGAATTAGTGTATGTAGAAATGCTGTAAAAGTGCGGTAAAAGTATTGCTAATTGTTCGTTCATGTTAACTAAAGTAGTTAATAATGAAAACAACCTTACTGTAAAGTGTAACCATAATATTATTATTATATTAATATTAAAAACATTTTTTTTATTATAATGCTTTTATTTTAAAATACAAATATGATTTATTACAACCAATCTCAGAAACTCTTAAAAAAAGTTAAGTTACTTAAAAATAGTAATCCACTACAAATTACTAATTATTTATCTAAAATTGTAATGAGATTACTTTACTAATTACTTAATTAAAATGTAATCAATTTACTAATTACTTTAAAGTTACTTTCTTAAACACTTTTCCGCTCAACAAATTCAAAATAATATCCATATTTAATTACTAAAATGTAATTAGATTACATAAATGATTACTTTGTAATTGGATTACACTCAACACTGGTCACGGATATTTATCCTTATGTAGATTTCAAAATAGTGATGCTGGAAACATTGCCATAAAAGTTCAAGCAACATGAGGTTGAATAAATGATGAAAGATTTTCATTTTGGGGTGAACTGCAGTATTCCTTTTGTGTTTAAAGACACAAAAATATCTCTTGCTGACCTCTTTAATCTTAATGTTGTTCGTTTTTTGACAGCATTGTTAATCAATTTTAAAGGAACTCATCAATCGACAGAGTGACAAGCATTTTCTTTTTGAAAGCACAAAAGTTACAGGATTAAAATGAGTCTGAATGAGTTTGTATTCATCTCAATATAAAAGATGACACCAATTCTGGTAACTTTACAAATCGTGCAATAGAGTCACTATCTCCCAATTGCCCACTCCAAACAAATGATTAATATTTCATACAGTGCTTCGATAAACCCCAAATGCATTTTAATCCCGTGTGGAGTATAAACAGTAGTTTGAGTTATGAGAAAACAAAATTAAATGAGGTTTTTGTCATTTTTCTCATCTCTCACACAATGTTCTCACTTCATTTTTGACACCCTAAGGGTTTAATGAAAGCCTCCAGTTTTCGATTTTATATGGAATACATAATTATTTGAATTAATTCACTTCTTATTTTACCTTGTACTTATTACACTTTGGCAGTTGGCTGAGGCCGCTCTTTGGAGAAAGTTAAACTGCCCAGAGGAAGACAGCAGAGAGGAACCTATTAAAGTCCAGGTGGGGAACATTCCGAATTTAGGACATAGAGAAGAATTATTAAACTATATTATTCCTATTGACTTTTAATTGTCATGGATATCACGGGCCCAGGGCTTTTTAATTCTCACATTCTTGGGTTAATACATTCTCTGTTAATGTAATAAACTTCTGCATTCCAATAGCAAAAACTTGTTAAAAGATTTTAATACAAATAAAATAAATATAAATATTATATAATATAATATAGTTTTATAAATAATACTGTTCCATAAAGTATCAAGCTTAATTTTATCAATCTTGACTTGACTGAATCGTTGCAGTCCAAAAGCAAAAACATGTTAAATTATTAAAAGATATTACAACATCTTGTCTATAACGGGGCCAAATAGGGCATAATTCTATAAAATATCAATATGCTTTTATATAGTTTTATCCATTAATCACTAACAACTGTAAAAGTCATGGAAATGGCATGGGAAAGTCATGGAAAATCACTGGTCAAAAGGTGTAGGAACCTTTACATTTAGATAAAAGTGGGGTTGCAAGAGATTTATCACAAATATTTGTTCCATATTTAAAGCAATAATTCCCCCCAAAACAAAAATTCTCTCATGATTCACTTGCTCATAGACGCTCACATCACTCATAGAATTTTTCTCATGAAACACATAACAAGAAATTTAGCATAATGTACAAGCTCCAAAATCGACAAAAAAACTCCTTAAAGTCAATGTGAAATGCCGTTTGCAACCCATTTTACTTCCGTAATCTGACACATTTCCAAGTGAAACTAGATTTTCACTTAGAAAAATGAAGGAATTGATTGGATCGTGAAAAATAGGTGTCATAAACCAGAATGGAGTAAGGTTGGAGTGGTGGGGTTGAAAAGTAAGAGTGATTTGTGACATCATCCAAAAAGGAAGCAAGTTATTACATTTTCATGAATGATTACAAAGATAAACACTTTTTTCTTTTTCTTTAGAAAAACATGCACAGATGAATTAAGAAAATAAAGATGGTCAATTTAGATGTCATGCTGAACTAACCCCCCAAAATACATAAAGCACCACAAGTATCAGTTTTTCTCTTAGAGCCCAAACCAAGCCACAGCTACAGGAAAACAAACAAGTTTTGTTTTGTAGAAAGGGTAGCGGGTTCTTGCTTGTCTCGCTGGTTCCGGGTGGCACGGGCACAGGAATTATGGAGCTCTAGGTGAAGCCCTTGCTCGCTCGAGTCCAATGGAGATGATTAAAGTGGTACCGACGGGCATGGGCTCAATGCCACATGCACAAATGTGCCAGCCAACCAGCCAAGTTGCCCGCCACTGTGCTGTGCTTTATAACACCTGGAGCACTTTGAGTGCGGCCTCATGCATTTTTAATGGAGGTAATTGCAAAGGCTGTGTGAGTGTGAGACTATATGGCCGGCCGAAGACTTTTACTTCTCTTCTGTGTCACCTTTGGGCTGCGGCAATGAGAAAATCATATTTCTCAGTGAGCTGATGGCTTTACAGGATAAAGGGCTTTATCAGGATAGGGTTGGGGACCAAGAACCGGTTTTATAAAAAAAAAAAAACGTTTTGTTCCGTTGAAGTTTCTCGAACGTGTATTCTTCTGCCAATGCGGATGGAACAACATACTAACAAGCAGTACAATAACTACACCATTCTTCCAGCATCTTCCTCCATTGAAAGACATTAAAAAAATATACATAATGGGCATTTTAATGCCTAACGCTCGCTACACAATGCTGTCACAACAACAGACTGAAACTTTTTTGTGACTGATCAAACATTTGACATGTTTACAAAGCCTAAAGGTAAAAAAGCTTTTCCGAAGCACGCGCGTGTGTGTGCTTGTAAGAAGGATGGCAGGTTGATAACCGTGTGTGCCAAGGTGCCCATAGCGTAATGGGAACAGCCCCTGGCCAGCTCATTCCGAAAGCCACACTTGGTTACGCTTCTATGAGTCGGTATATCTCCAATAATAGGCCTGCTCAATGGTGGAAATTGATTCTTGTCTAAACTAAGGGGATGTGGACTGTGGCCAAGATAGAAGTATACACACACATAAACACACTGTTTTGCCTCTTCACTTTAACTCATTGAGGCTTATAGTCAGTAAAGTTTTGTATTGTGATAAAATAGCTGATAAAGCACAGTTGCTGCCAAAGTGTGCGTTGAATTCAAATTCAAAAATCTAGTTGGATTCATAACTGCAGTGTTGTGCTGCAAAGTTCAGCCATTTTGCTTCAAACGTCTGGACTTTTAAGGACTGTTAAACCTAAAATCTTTCACAAAGGGTTCATATTGTGAGGAATCAAATTGTCCATTAAAGTTTCAGAACTCAAAACTTCCCACCCAGTCCAAAAAGAGCATTTATTAAAACAAAGATGCAAAAACTCGTTCTGAACGTTTGCAACTTTGTGATGTCAGATTTAACTTCTAATTATTCAAATATGGCACATTTAATCACACCAAACACAATTGGTTGCCACATCATGGCAGTTGTGAATATGCAGCAGTGTGAATGAGATTTGAGAGCTACACTGCCCTCTAAAGTAAGACACAGTAGCTACATATTTTGTCAAAATTGAGTTAGGACTAAATTTGTGTCTGTTAGACTGTGATCTGTCCTGTAACAATTGGGATTAGCTTAACTATGTTCAGATTCAGAATAAGAATACAGAGTGAGATTATTATACAATCCAATTTGGACTTTGCGTTTAGAAGATATAGGTTGATAAGCGAAAAATGGGCCACTCCCAAATATTTTATTGGCTTGTTACTCTGAAGTGCATTGACGAATCAAAATCATTTTGATGGCTTTTTGTCAGGAGGGTCTATAGATGCTGTCTACCAAATTTTGTGTGAATCGGACAAACGATCTAGGAGGAGTTTGGAAAAGTATGTTTTTATTTTTTTTTTTAATTGGCAGAAGAAAAATTATAGATGGAAATGAAATCGGAGCTATACATTTTGTCTGGCTTGACTCAAGGCATCAGTGTTGGCGTAGTTGCTGCGGTTAGGATTTGTATGACGTAGTATGGAAAAGAGCTACGTAAAGATTGTCCCACAGAAGAAAGAACGTCATATAGGTCTGGAATGAATGAGAAAATTTTCATTTTTGGGTGAACTATTCATATGTTTCTGTTTATTATGGTTAAAATGCATGATGCCATACCTGACTGGAACATTATCCATGTCAGGATCTTTTGCCGTCACGATGCCAACAAGAGCACCAAATCTAGCGTCTTCTTGAACTTCCATGATGGTGCCAGTTGGAGGGAAGAAGATGGGGGGCTCATCCACATCCGAGACGCTGACCCTCACGATGGTCTGGTCTCGAAAGGACCCTAGATCCACAAAGCGAGGGTCCACGTGTTTGTTTACGGCCTCAACGACCACGTTATGTGTGTGTTTGCTTTCAAAGTCTAGAGGCTGAGAGAGAGAGAGACGTTATTAAAAGACTGCTGATTCAAGACTCCTCGCTGAAAAAATGGCTATTTTCAGGCAAATGCTACAACAATAACAGGCTTCATTATGCGCCTGTCAAATTTGTAAGCTTAGCCAAGGCACGGCAAGACATTAGCTCTGTTAAAAAACCTAGTGAGCTGCCTACGTAGGCAGCATTTTAAGGCATCATATGCTCACTCCCAATATAAAGGCTGTTGTAAAAGGCAGGCAACTTAATTATGCTGCCTCCTAGATTACTTTCATAAAGCACAGTGTGGACAAAGTGAGATACATTTTTATTATGAATATACTTACATTTAATTCAACACTGCTTGCACCACTAGTGCTCATTTTAAAGACACCGTATCAGGTTAAAAGTAGTTCAACTTTTAAAAATGTGGTATTTGTTTTTCTATGTAAATGCATCTATCTGTTTTTTTGCTTCTCGTGTGATAGCGTTGTATTTTTTAGACGATGTGTAAGGTTAAAAAAAAGGTCAACTTTTAAAACCACATTTTGAGACACCCACGTTCTATAATATTTGTTGCGCTGTATCTAGCGAGGACGTTACCTGTATAATTTTATATACAGGACAGGGGAGATGATTATATAAATAATTGATTTTTTAAGTAATTAATTGTAAAAAATTAACAGCCATTCTCTGTTGACCTCTCTCATCAACAAGTCATTTCCATCCGCAGAACTGCTGCTCACTGGATGTTTTTTGTTTTTGGCACCATTCGGAGTAAATTCTAGAGACTGTTGTGTGTGAAAATCCCAGGAGATCAGCAGTTACAGAAATACTCAAACCAGCTCATCTGGCACTAACAATCATGCCACGGTCCAAATCACTGAGATCACATTTTTCCCCATTCTGATGGTTGATGTGAACATGAACTGAAGCTCCTGACCCGTATATTTCCGTAACTGCTGTTCTCCTGGGATTTTCACACACAACAGTCTCTAGAATTTACTCCGAATGGTGCCAAAAACAAAAATCATCCAGTGAGCGGCAGTTCTGTGGATGGAAACGCCTTGTTGATGAGAGAGGTCAACAGAGAATGGCCAGACTGGTTCAAACTGACAAAGTCTACAGTAACTCAGATAACCACTCTGTAACCACATATTAGGCAGGTGGTTTGAATGTTGTGGCTGATCTGTGTATGTAGGTGTGTATGTGTATGTATATATATATATATAAATGAGCAAAAATACATTTAATATATAATATTTATTTAACAGCACTATTAATGTATATAGAATAAAAACATTTGCATAAATATATTTTATTAATAATATATATTTTACAACACTAATATATATATATATATATATATATATATATATATATATATATATATATATATATATATATATCAATCTCTCAAATTGCTATATAATATAGCAATTAATTGAAACATTTATTGTGTGAATGATGTTTCACCTATTAAACTAAATAACTTTGAAGTTTTTTTTTTAAAACAACACCATACACAATGCATGCAACACTGCGTGCATGACTCAGAGTGGCGATTGAGGTTATATGCCCATCAGTGCATGAAATGCCGCGGTCTTCCTTTACCTTTTTGATGGTGATGACGGCCTCTTGTGTGTCGCCATCCGTCGACACTCTGAAGAGCTCCCCTCCCTCCTCATCTTTGATCAAGTAACTCATATCTGTGTTCTCGCCCATGTCTGCATCTGTCGCTATGACCCGCCCGACCGGTGTCCCTACTGCCGCCCCTTCTGAGACCGAAAACTGATACATCTCTGTGAAACAGAGAGAATGAAGTCACTTTCATATGTCTTGTGCTTAATATACTGTAAATGTGTGCAAGCACATATGCCTTAATACAAAATTATTCACACATTTGTGATTAAAATACATCAGGTATATTATAATTCATAGTGCATCAATCTGAGATTTGCAAGTCTAGCAGTCTTCACTTGATTATACAGCAAATAAAAGCTTTTTTCTTAGCTCTTAAAAATGTTCTCTTTGTGCAAGGTTATAAACGGGCAAACACTTACTGTAAGTGTTGCTGTTTATTTGTGAAGTGCTGAATTGTCACCTAAAATCAATCATCAATATAAGTTTCTTATAGTTTTTCCATAACTTCATAAAAACTTGGAATTTACCTTGCTAATGATTGTTTATATATTTTCTAACCTATTTAACCTAATAATCTACATAATTAAACATTATTTTGTACAGAATGATCTTTTACTTTTAGACAATTTTTTAGACAAAGATTTAGATTAAGATTCTTTTTAGATTTTTTTCTGAAAACAAGATTTAATACCTTAATACCCATTCTGTTACTCAAGTATATATTTTTTCTTGTTTAACCCTTAAAATATTTGTCAAAATATTAACAACTACAGTCTTGACCAACACAAAATAGGTATCGTTTGAAAGTTTAGAAGCTCTACTTTGCAATGAATTCTAGCAGTTTGACCAAAACTGAACAATTGTTTTGAAATTTGCAGGCAAATCAGAAGTGTTCCATTTTTATAATTTATTAAATAAAAGTGCACTATAATAATGTAATCCACATGAGGCACAATGTTACATATGGCCACCAGGAGATGGTGCCATGCATATGACACAGATTCAATGATAACTCAAATGGCACAGAATGAAACTCATTCTCTGTAATCTCATTACTAAAATCAGGTCTGCATGCTATGCAAACCTTTAGTCATTGTTGTGTTAGCATGTGTAATTAGTTCTTATGTACAATGATTATGTTTTATTTGTTTGGAGAGGCTTTTGGACACAATGATAAATTATTTTTGTAATGCTATAACTGATTACACTTGATTGCTTTGTCATATCAACACAAAATCTTTCTCAGATACAGTTGACATGATTGAAAAAAAAAAAAAATTAAAAGCAGTTTTTCGGAGCCACATTATTTACACCCAGAGGTATACAGTATATTTTAAAATAAGAAAAAAAATTTTTTTAGCTAGCCAAATAAAAGAAGAGATCACTCTGCACTCAAATAATAATAATAATAATAATATACAGTGCATTCAGAAAGTATTCAGAACCCTTAATTTTTTTTCACATCAATCTTACAAACCAGATTTTTGATAACTTTACAAATTTATTAAAAAACTATCACAAATTGTATATCACATTGAAATATCACATTGACATAAGTATTCTGACCCTTAACTCAGTACTTAGTTGAAGCACCTTTGGCAGCGATTACAGCCTCAAGTCTTATTGGGTATGATGTGACAAGCTTTGCACACATGGATTTGGGGATTTTCTGCCATTCTTCTCTGCAGAACCTCTCAAGCTCTGTCAGGTTGGATGGGGACCGTCAGTGGACAGACATTTTCAGGTCTCTACAGAGATGTTTGATTGGGTTCAAGTCCAGGCTCTGGCTGGGCCACTCAAGGACATTCACAGAGTTGTCCCTAAGCCGCTCTTGTGTTGTCTTGGCTGTGTGCTTAAGGTCATTGTCCTGTTGGAAGGTGAACCTTTGGCCCAGTCTGAGGTCCTGAGCGCTCTGGACCAGGTTTTCATTAAGGATATCTCTATATTTTTCTGCATTCAGCTTTTCTTCAACCCTGACCAGTCCCTGAGTCCCTGGGTCTGAAAAACACCCCCACAGCATGATGCTACCACCACCGTGCATCATGTTTGGGATGGTACTGATGAGCGGTGCCTGGTTTCCTCCAGACATGGCGCTTGGATTTGAGGCCAGAATCTTGTTTCTCACAGTCTGAGAGTCCTTTAGGTGCTTTATGTGTCTTGCACTGAGGAGAGGCTTCTGTCTGACCACTCTGCCATAAAGCCCAGATCGGTGGAGTGTTGCAGTGATGGTTGTCCTTCTGCAAGTTTCTCCCATCTTCACACATGATCTCTGGAGCTCAACCAGAGTTGAGAACCCATCGGGTTCTTGGTCACCTCTCTTACCAAGGCCCTTCTCCCCCGATTGCTCAGTTTGGCTGGGCAGCCAGCTTTAGGAAGAGTCCTGGTTGTTCCAAACTTCTTCCATTTAAGAATTATGGAGGCCACTGTGCTCTTGGGAACCTTCAGTGCAGCCGAAAATGTGTTGTAGCCTTCCCCAGATCTGTGCCTCGACACAATCCTATCTCTGAGCTCTGCAGGCAGTTCCTTTGAACTCATGGCTTGGTTTTTGCTCTGATATGCATTTTCAGCTGTGAGACCTTATATAGACAAGTGTGTGCCTTTCCAGATCATGTCCAATCAACTGAATTTTCCACAGGTGGACTCCAATCAAAGTGCAGAAACATCTCACAGATGGTCCAGAGAAATGGGATGCACCTGAGCTAAATTTCAAGTGTCATAGCAAAGGATCTGAATACTTATGTCAATGTGATATTTCAGTTTTTTTTTTTTTTTTTTTTTTTTTTTTTACTAAATTTGCAAAGTTATAAAAAAATCTGGGTTTTGCTTTGTCATTATGGGGTATGGAGTGTAGATTTATGTGAAAATAATAATTTAAAGCATTTTAGCATAATGCTGCAGCATAACAAAAGTGAAAAAATGAAGGGGTCTGAATACTTTCTGAATGCACTATATATATATATATATATCCATCCTATTTTTACAATTTATGCATTTCAATTTCATAAAAAAAAATTCCATGTAAATTTAACAAAATAAAATTAATAAAACTTAAAATATTTTACATATATTTTCTAAAAGATTACTCAATTAAATTTGCGTAGATTTTAAAATAATTTTTGAGTGTATTTTTAAGATTTAAGATCACAAACTTCCATCAAATTGAACTGACTAATCTGTAACAAAAATTAAATGAATAAAATAAATATATTTAAGTTATTAGTTATTCATTTCATTTAGTTAAAGATTAATTAATTCAATTAGATGGAAGTTTGTTATGAAATTAAAATGTATAAATCTTAAAAAATAGGCTAAAATATTGTGTGTGAATGTTTTTTTTAAGTGATTTGAAATAAATATTTTGTGAAATGTGTTCATTTTTTATTTCAGTATTTTTGTGTACATCTTTTTGCTATCATTAAAGTTGAAGTGTGTAATTTGTTTGTTATTAAAAGACTTTCACCTATCCCATCATAATATCCAGAGACAATTGCTGTATAAGCAGGTTGATTTTCACAAAACATTCTACACTATCAAAACATTCCTCTGTTTGTTTAAGATGGGGGGAATATTTAGGAAACCTGTTTCCTAAATCTCTTAAACATCAAGTCTCATGTAGACACCAAGACGGTTTTGAAACACAGCAGCTTACATGTGCATAAATCCATCTAGAATGAGAACATAAAAAAGTGTACAAACAATACTGCATTTCCCAGAATTACATATTATTTTAACACAATGTCAAAGGTTGTTCTAATAGACTTGCTGGCCTTGTGTAATGGCAGCTCTGTAGTAATATAGGCAATATGCTGGAGTGCAGTATGTGTCATAACGGAGTATAAGGATTTCATTTAGACCCGTGACACAAAGAGCAGAGCTTAATAAATTAGATGCTGAAGAAAAACTGGCATAAATGAGGCTTTTGAATGGAATGAGAGAGGAAAATAGGAGAGAGAGTCATCGAGTTATGCTGAGAAAAAAAAGACATCAAGGAGCGCAAGTCTGAATCACAGTGAGACTCTGTGCTGTAATAAAGATAATGCTGCCTGCGTTCCCCTGTGAGGAAAAGGATTGAGAGAAAGAAACTACAGCAGAAAAGAGAAGGAAAAATAATATCTGAATGTGTTTCATAGTTTATAAAATGTTTTCCACACAGCTTAGGAATAGTTCACACAAAAATGAAAATTCTGAAATCATTTACTCTCACCCTCATGTCGTTCCAAACCCATATGATTTTCTTTATTCTGTGGAACACACTTTTTATATATATATATATCCTTGTGCGACCCTACGTCCTCATGCAAGAACTTGCTATGTGTATTTATGCCATCACAAGCTGTTTTTTATGCAAATGATTCAATTCATTATCAATTCATACATAACCTCTTTTATTTTGTAATTAATATAATTGTATGTAAAAAAAAATATGGATGAAGTTTAGAATCTTAGGAGTTTTAAGAACATTTTAAAATGTATTTAATGCAGTATTTTATGTCAACTCAATCTGGTTTCAGAAGTTATTTGAATATATTATGCATAACATTTCAAGAAATTAATTGACATATATTTGTTACAAATATTTTATTAGACAGGGAAAATAAAGTGAGCTGCTGCACAATATTTAAATATACGTGGACAGCAAAACGGTAGATTTTCAGCAAATAAAGACTTACATTTCAAACAAAGTTATTGTATGGCTTCAGATGTTTTGAATGTGCTTCTTTTTATATGGAGTGGCGGCTAACCACACAGCTTAAAAAAATGTCAGAATCGAACCCGATGCGTTTAGCTGTTTGTAACGCCTGATCAAAAAGCCTTTAGTGTTACCATGACAATAATATCATTGCTTAAAAAATCATCTTAAACCAGTTTGCTGATCTTAGCTGGTCACAACACTGATCTGGTTCAGCGATTCTCTGTTCTGAAGGGTCACAGACAGCAGGGAAATAACAATGCAAAAACAAAATTTATACCATAAAATTTTACAAAGTTAGGATAGGAAAATAAATAGGCTTATTAACTTTTAAAAGGGAAGAGAAAATGCTTTCCATATCTTTTGCTGTTGACATAAAAACCTTTCCAATTAAACTCCATTTTACCACCGTGACTTGGTAGAAACTAATCATGTTAGGCAGATGTCAACATACCCTTATTCTTGAAAAATCATGAACAAAATTACGCAAGAAAAATCAAATAAAATACGACCCAGACTACATTAAATGCTGGAAGATAAACATAGTTTGTGCTGACCACAATGTGTTTTGTGCAGTGAATTACATTCAGACAATCAGAAACAAAACACTCAAACTATATTGACATATTGTTATTGGGTCTGTGCACTTCAAGGGAATCAGCAACAGTACTGCAAAATGCAAACAGATACGTTTCCATTTGTCCGTTTCATTTGTATATTTCTAAGCAGCAGTTTGCTTGCACTCTGTGTACTCTCTTAGCTGAAACTAAAATTTAGTGCTTTATTAGTTTATTGTCAGAGCTGTTCAAATTATTCCACCGCAATAGTCGTTTTAAAGTGAGGCAAAAAATAAAACAAATTGGTGCTGTGCTGTTCCAGTGCTACAAAAGATCAATGCAACATTTACATATTTTGCCATCTGGAATTTACTGGAATATTTTTTTTTTTTTTTTTTCAAGGCAATTTTAACAAATAATTTAATAATTACAAGATTTTATTATTTAATTTTGTTTATCAAGGTCGCCTCTTTATTGCTGTATAAGTAGAACAGACAGCACTCTTTTTTAATGGTCTGATATGTGCATAACTTGACTTTTTTTTTTTTTGTACAAGGGAAGAGACTATTGCGCTATACATTCAAACAGAGTTGAGAATACAAATTTCACTTATTGGCAGCTGAAGGCATTATTTAAATATTAGTCCAAATATTTAATGAATAAAACCAGGGTTCCCACTCTTTTCAAGGCACAATTTTCCAGGACATTTTATGAGCCCAACAAGTGTAATATTTAAGCAAAAACGCAGGTGTCCATTTAAATCATGTTTTTATTTTGGCGTTTCCGTGTGTTTTTGACGGTAGTTTCTCACCTCCAGATAAGCAGTTTTGCTACATGGCCCAGTGTGATTATTAATCCCCATAAAGTTGTGATTCAGTTTAATAAATGCATAGTCTGCATGTGCTGCACACTTCAGAGTGCTCTCTGTCTCTGTAATCTCACACACACACACACAAGAGTGCACATGATGATCATGATGAGGTGTTTTCAATGTATGAATTTTGAAAGCATGCGTCACTTGCAGATTATATATTTATTTAATTAAATCACAGACTTTTGCAGTTTAATTATCACACTAGGACATATCGCTATTTTAATTTGATTAATTGTACATTAAAACATTCATTTTTTTGTCCAAATATGTCATATTCCATGACATTCTACGTTTATATCTAATGACATTTTTATGAAATTTTTATCTGCATGTGGTAACTGCGGTATAAGCAGGCTCCGATCAAAATCTTCAAAAGTCAAACAGTTATACTATACTAAAATATTTTCCAGGACATTCGCTTAGGCACCCTGAAAATGCATGGGACTTTACAACTGACAAGTATTACAATTCTGAATTCATAGTCAAATAAAATAGTTTAAGGGTATTTTTATGGTGTTTGTTGTATTTTTTGGCACCTGACATTTGTGGTCATAAGTTATACAGGTTTGGAATGACATGATGGTGAGTAAATGATGACAGAGTATTCCTATCTCATAGAATAATGTTACTATACCTAAAGTTTTCCTAAATGATTTTTAAGTGGCTTGTTGTACTTATCGCGTTGTGGCATGGAGGAGGGCGGGGCCATGCCGTGATGATGCACGCCCGGTCCCTAATCAGGCTAATCAAGCCGACGAGAGGGATAAAGGTGGCCGGAGGCGGCAGTTCGGCAGAGAGAGAGCTACAAGCAGCTGCCCTGTATGCGTTTGTGTTGTATGTCTTTTGCTTTAAGTTAATCATTAAATTATTATTTATATTGTCAAGCCGGTTTTCGCCTCCTCCTTTGCCTTTTACCCCGTTACATTGGTGCCGAAACCTGGGAAGGAGGAGGGATGCACCATAGTAGAGTCCTCGCCACTGCCATCCACCCCAAAAGAGCAGCCACAGCCATCCACCGGAGGACTGAGGAGCTCAACCGCCTGAAAGCAGAGGAACAACCGCCGACTGCGAGGGGAGGAGAGGCTCCCTACCGACCGCCTGCAGCGGTCGGACCACTGTCAGGTATGGAGGAGACCACTACCGGCCGCTAAAATGTGGGTGGGTCAAAGATAAGACCACCATCCGCGAGTGGGGAGGGGCTCACTGCCGACCGCCTGGAGCGGGAGAGCCGCTGCCAGGGGTGGAGGAGACCCCTACCATCCGCCAAAACGCAGCGGGGCGTTCCGTCTGCAAGGGGCCGGAGGACTGCCTCCGATCCACCCGTGGAGGAGTGGCTGTCATCCACTAGAGGGTGGAGGAGTGACCGAGGACCAGGCTACGGCGTATCAGAGAACCGGCGAGTAAGTGTTTTTTTTTCTCTCTCTCCTCTCCCTCTCCCGCTCCGTGTTGGCCTTTCCCTCTCTTTTTTTTTATTGTTTTTCCCTCCCCTTGTCTCCCTCCCAGGTCCAAGAAGGCGGGGACGACCTGCCGGTGGGATGTACATCATGCCGAGGACTCCCCGGCCTGAAACAAAGGAGGGAGGAGTGTGGCAAGGAGGAGGGCGGGGCCGGGTCGTGATGACACACGCCCGGCCCCTAATCAGGCTAATCAAGCTGACGAGAGGGATAAAGGTGGCCGGAGGTGGCAGTTCGGCAGAGAGAGAGAGCTACAGGCAGCTGCCCTGTATGCGTTTGTGTTGTATGTCTTTTGATTTAAGTTAATCATTAAATAATTATTTATACTGTCAAGCCAGTTCTCGCCTCCTCCTTTGCCTTTTACCCTGTTACACGCATCAGTTTCCTGGTGAATTGAACACTAGATGCGCTACAACAACAACAAATAAAATGGCAGATTATCAGTTCATAAACACATAATTTTTGCCCTGTTCCTCACACAATACTATCTTATGACATCTACACACTTTTACTATAGACTTATTTTAACATTTGCATTACATAACCAACTACATTTACAAGCTTGTTCAAGTGTGATCAAATTGTGGGGTAGCTCAACTGTAAAAGACCGGGATACGGGTCCTGAAGAGCATGCGAGTCTTGTGTTTTTCAACTCACATTTGCTTTTTCTGACACTATCGGTTAGGTTTAGGTTTAAGGTTTAGGGTAGGGAGGTCGGTTTTGTTGATTTACAACTCGATAGAGCATTAACCTTAAAAAACTCATCTGTTCGAAGAACATTTAACTCACTTTTAGTGCCACACAGTGGACATTTCACCTCGGAACTGTCGCGATACGTGTAATGAACCACATAATGTCATTTTGCAAAAATATAGCCACAGTCATGCATCAGTTCTATTTGATCAGTTTGCTAATACATTAAGATCATTTGTTGCTCACAGAAATCAAAATCTGATAGTAAGCTGCAAAACAGTGAAAAGACATGACTGACAGCATGCGTTCACTGACAGTAGCCATTATCCACACTCACTCTGAGGGAAGCGTGGAGGGTTATCATTAACATCCGTGATCACTATAGTCACCGTGGTAGAGCCGGAGAGACCACCCATTTGGCCTGCCATATCTGTTGCCTTGACAACCAGCTCATAACGGTCCTGCGTTTCCCGGTCGAGATCCGCCACGGCCGTCCGAATCACTCCTTGAAAGAGAGAGAGAGGGAGAGAGAGAGATATAGAGGGTATATTGACGCATGGTAAAAGGTCACATTAGAACGATTAAAAGCCTGATGACACATAAAGTTCCAAATAATTATAATGATAAATACATAAAATAATTATACATGAATATTAAGATTCTCATTCCATGGTTACCATTTACCACTCTGACATGAATAATATATTAGACACAAATTGTATTATTCTAACATGAAGTTCTAGATTTATACATAGTTTGTGCATTTGCATAATTGATTTGTAATATATTAGTGATCACATATTTCACCACAAAACCAAAACAAAATAGAAGTTAGTTTCTTCGTTAAGAAAATGAAGCCTTTTTTCATCGTGATGTAATTTCCATGACAATTAAGCACATTTTCACACAACATTTTCATTGCTGGAATTCATCTGGATGTCTTAGTTTGGAGTTTATTTTATTTCTATTTTTTTTATATATATAATCCCCATTATTCTCAATCAAATGAATCTCGTTAGATTCTCATTACTGTAATGTATCTAAAAATACTGTAATTTTAAGTTAAAAATTTAAGAAATAAATAGATCAGCATAAATTAAAGCCAGCACTTTTACATTTAAATCATATCATTAATTCATATCAAATATATCAATATTAAACACCACATTTTAAGTTGTTGTTCACTGATAATCTTCCACTGTGTCGTATATCTCTCAAATCACATCAAATCACAGTGTTTTGTGAGAAGGCATTTGGTGGAGCACGTTCAAAGGTGCCATTTTTAATTGAATTCAAGTGTGAATGAGATTTGAAAAGCAGAGAGGAAGATTTTCAGTGAATAACGATTTCAGTTTCAAGCTGTTTGTCACACAAAACTATCATATGTCTTTAGATGTAGATTTTCACCTGAACTGAAAGGAATAATTGCTCCAAACAGCAGAACTGTCAGATTCAGCGTGTGTCTTTTATCTTTTTCATCATTTCCATGTCTGTGTCTAACTAATGCCATGGCAACAAAGGATGAACCTTCAGTGTAACATGGTGCCATTGTCTTTATTTAACTCCAAAGTATATTGATTCCAGGGCCAGTACTCTTACTACAGCTCAATAACAGGACTTAAAGAAAACAATCATGTGGTTTGGTGGCTTCGAATGGTTTCTTACATTTAAAATATCAATAGACAGGTTTTACATTCATTGATATATGAAAAATAATATATTTAAACAGAGAGAATCTTACTAAACCTTTTACCTCACATTTCAATATATATATATATATATAGTAATTGTATTACTGTATTGTGTTAGAATGTTTTACTTTTGAAGTTTTTTGTAATTATCATATTTAAATATTGTAAAAATTGCATATTGTAATATTGATTTTATTTAATTAAAAGATGTCCATATATATATATATATATATATAAAATCATAATAATTTTTTACCTATGATACAGTATGTATTAACATATCAAATAATTCATTTGCAGCTTTTATGTCATTTTAAATTAAATATGCTTCGCATCTACATTTACCCAATTAATTTCAAAGGTCAAAGAGAAACAGTCATCTATTCATGTTATAATATGACTGTTTTTATGCAATTCCCTTTGAAATTATATGTCACTTTAATCATTTGGTATATTTCCAAAATAGTCGGGGCTCTCATTTAAGCCTAATTTGTTTTGTTTTTTACCGTATTTACTTCATAATGTATATATCTGGTTTTGTGCTTGATTAATCTGTGCACATTATAACAAAATAAAATAAAAATCAATCAATAAATACATAAAAACCTTTGTCTTCGAGACATTTATCCCCTTTATCAAAATGTGATTATTTGCTCAGAAACAACTTTCCTTTTCGAATGATGTCGCACATCCCTCTTACTTTTCAGCCCCTCTCCTCCAACCATCGGACTCCATTCTGGTATGTAACACCCACTTTTCACGATCCAATCAATTCCAGTGGATAAAATCGAATCCCTCACTAAACTTTTTCACGCTGACAAAATTAAGGCATTATTTTCTTTATGCAAAACAATAATTTCTTGCTTTTTCTTTGACTTTTGAGTGAAATATAATTCAGAAATGTTTTCATTAGATTCACCCAGACAGCACTATATTCTGAGACATTTTAAACATAAGTAACAAAATACACCAAGTTTCTGTAGTCAATAACTTAAAAAAAAAAAAAAAAAAAACTGAATTCCTTGGGG
This sequence comes from Myxocyprinus asiaticus, assembly GCF_019703515.2. NCBI lineage: Eukaryota > Metazoa > Chordata > Actinopteri > Cypriniformes > Catostomidae > Myxocyprinus > Myxocyprinus asiaticus. The sequence goes on from NC_059352.1 coordinate 2,904,532, forward strand.
GTCTGTGCAACAAACAAACGTTTGCCTGGCTGTCTTTGTCAGTTTCTCCTCAGTGTCTTTTTGTCCTTTGTTTTTATCTCCCTGTCTTTTGCTGTCTGCTTATGAAGTAAACACGGAGGGGCCACAGCAATCCCAGTAAAGAAGCATTCGCCACCGGCAATGTTATTGTGGTACAATACATCTGTGCGCCATGCTCAGCGGTAAAGATGCAACTGGTGTCTTCAATTGCACAAGTCATGATTCACCCCCGCTTTTCAACCACATACAGTTGCTGACCTCAAGTCAGAGTCATTACAAGAATCCATCAAGTCTTACCCATTCAAAGCACTCTACCTGAAAGACATTTAAAGGAACTGCGAGTTTAACATGCAGTTACACAACAAGTACATTGCATTGTATGTATTTTCATGTTTTTTACATAGTAGTTAAAGACACCTAATAGAAAGTGGGACCAAAACTAGTGTATGATATGTATGCGACAATGAACAAGGAGGAACTATAGACATTATTTTGAATTTGTTGAACAGAAAAAACTAAAGTTTTGCTGTGAAAAGGGTTTTAGAAAGTAACCTTAAAATAATTAGTAATGATATTACTTTTAATGAAGTAATCATTAAAATAATCAGTAAAGTAAATCAGTAAAATTATCAGTAAAGTAATCTGATTACAATATTGGAGAAGTAATAAGTAATCTATAGAGGATTACTTTCTTTGAGTAACTAGCCGAACACTGTCCGAGACAAAGCTGATACTTACAAATCAGTTACTAGATATGCAAGAATCAATAACGCTTGACTTCATTGACATCAATTTTGTCTCAACGTGTCTTGCGTACCATATTTTAAATGTGTGCAAATGTGAATGAAGTTTGAATGCTATTTTTTTTAAATAACAACTTAAATTTTGGTCTATACATCATCACAACTGAAAACTCCATTAAGTCTCAGGAGCATAAAACCTCTCTGAGCGCAATATTACGGAGCCCTTAGAGGACAGGGCAGGAATTTAGTTTCTGAAATAGTTGTGCATGCACTCGCAACAATTTGCGCTACCTAGAAAACAGTTTTATGTGTCCTCGCAATAGTTTGCGTTCCCTCGCAATAAGGTTTGCGTTCCCTCACAATAAGTTTGCATGCCATTGCAATAGTTTGCATTCCCTCGCAATACGTTTTATGTTTCCTCGCAATAAGTTTTGCATTCCCTCGGAATAGTTTGCGTTTCCTCACAATAAGTGTGCGTTCCCTTGCAATAGTTTGCATTCCCTCGCAACAAGTTTTATGTTCCCTCACAATAGTTTGCCAAAGTCAATACTAAAATAAAAAAGATGTAACGATGCCAGTATTTCTGCAGTACATGTAGTACAAAGCAACAACTCAATCTGGTACCAGCGCGCAGTATGTTATGTCTGACACACGACTGCTTTAAAATTTTGAGCGCGTGCTCTGTTACTCCTCTTACATTGAAATGGACAGTTAATCAAATTTAAATCGTGACATGTTCTGGTGTGATTTATTAAACCACTAAAGGCTGCAATCTTAGTGTGAATGAGATGCGTACTTTTAAAGGATTTAGAAATCTGACCGCTCATAGACTAGAAACTCCACAGACATTGAGAATCATTCATGACACGTTGTATCAGATGACAGATCAGAGCACTAATCTACTGTGAACCACACAGCACATGTAAACTATATATTTATATAATTAAATCACAGCATTTGCACTTTAATCTCAGCTCAGCTTTATTTATATCAACATATTTAAAACAACAGAGTTGACCAAAATGCTTCATAGTAATAGAATTTAAAACATCACTTTTACAAATTATCACAATCCAAAATACCAACACTCCAAAACTGTGTCTCCACAGAGATGAGATTTCAGAGATGAGATTTCAGATGTGACTTAAAAGTCTCTGTGTCGCTAACTGTTTATCCAGAAAGCGAAGCTTTTGGCAAAAAATACACGTCTTAATGAAAGCACATTTCAAAATATAAGCTAGAGCCCTGAAATTGAAGAAATTGTGACAGAAATATATTAAAACTGTATAGTAAAATGCAAGATTCACTGTAATGATAATAAATAATAATAATAATAAATAATAATAATAAATGAATAATAATAAAAAATTATAAATAATAAATAATATTAATAATAATAATAAATAATAATAATAATAATAATAATAATAATAATAAATAATAATAATAATAATAATAATAATAATAATAATAATATTAATAATAATAATAATAATAATAATTAAGCAATATATCACAAGCAAGACTGCTGCTGAATACAATTTTGGGGAAAATGTAATGACATGTTGAACAGTTCTATTTTCAGTTGTAAAAAGTTTTAAGAATGAATTGAATAGACACCATTTTGATGATTAAATTAAATTAAACTCTAAAACATGGAGTTCTGGAAAATAATAATAATAATAATAATAATAATAATAATAATAACAAAAAGGAAAACATGATTTGGTTAAGAATAAAACAGATTTCAGTAGGGTGCAACTTAAAAACACTTAAGCAATGCATCCTTGATTGAGAAACACTTGAAGGAAACATGCATTTCTTTTAATTTATTATTTTCATTGAAATGTAACTTTTTAAATATGCTAAACTGGTGTGTTCATTAACACATTACCATATTAGCATATTTATGCTCTGGTACTGAAATTGGTATCGAGAATCGTGGAACTTCACTGGTATCGGTACCGACTACTAAAATCGGTACTATGATAACACTAGTAATAACTATGAAAAGTAACCATGTTTTTTTGGGCGGAAACCATGGTTTTAATACAGTATACCGTATCCATATAGTATCTATGGTTTTACTATGGATTAACCATGGTTAATCTTGTTACTGCTGTATGGTTTTACCATGGTATTTGTATTAAAACCATAATAAACATATAATTAGGATTTTTATTACCATAGTTTTCGTTTTCCTGTATTATTACTATGGTTTTACTAAGAAAATCAATGTTAAAATATGGTTACTGTATAGAACATAATACTTAATGTTAGGGAACGCAAAACTATTTAAGAAAAACAATTCCCGCTCTGTTCTCTAAGGGGCTCCGTACGATAACATTTTCTTCTAAGTGTAGAATTTTTTCCTAATTCCGTCAATAATTTAAGGATGGCAGGGCTCTGAAAAGCTCTCATTAGAGAAAACTGCAAAAGCAAATGAGAAAATCATCAAACGCTTTACACATTCAGAGTACATGAGATGAGAAACCATAGTTCAAACACATCCCGCTAACACTGGGTCTAATAAACTGATATTAGCATCAAACCCGCCTTTTTATTTATCCCGTGCAAAGACTAAAAAGCTGTGTCGAGGGATGATTTATTATTGATTTTTTTTTTTTTTTAGGTTGAAATAAATTAATGGGGTCACAGGGAACACATGCAGTCCATCAACTTCTAACTCATATAACTGGTTTCAGATCAGTGGGAGGTGTGTAAAAACACAAGGTCCAGTGGCTAACGTAGCAGAGGTGAAGCCATTTATCATCCACCGCTCTCAGGTCTTGCGCACGCCGCCCCCAAAAACAGAAATCATTAAAAGTTTAGTGCCATTTCCTCTGGGGGGTATTTGCTGGCAGCCAAAGCTTAGATACTCCCAGATGGTTTTCTCTAAAGGGGACCATCCATGTTTACTGATTTTAGCGCACAACCCAAAAACAGCTGGAATGTCTGTGCCAAACACTAAAACACACACACACACACACACACACACACACACACATATATATATATATATATATATATCCACAGTACTTAGGTGCATAAGCTGAAAATGGAGACTGATGTCACAGTGGCCATTTTCAAACCAGTTTACTTGGTTTGCTAAAATTGAGAAGGCAGCTCCCAATACCTTTCTCACCTAACGATGTCTGAGCTCATCTGTAACTGCAATAATAATTAGCTTTCGCTGCCTTTAGTAGTTTAAACAACAACTCGAGGTCTGACAAAGCTAGAAGAATCATGTTCTGTCACATACATTTTGTTCAGGCTATGCATTCACAACAAAATTTTACATGGTATACATGGTTTGTATGTGTGAGGAACGGCAGCTGGTGGAGTTTCTGGTGCCCCCCTAGGGTAAGATGGTGTCCCCGTAGGGAGTAGGTGCACTACACAGACAGCGTAATATGCATACAGTGAGCGGCAGTACCGGTCAGTAATACTGCACTGAAGATGTATAATACCAAGAAATTTATTCAGATAGTCCGTTACCACATCCTTGACAGTTTTAGCAATAAATGCTTTTTGAGTTATTAATGATAAAATATGTATATCCTTTCTTATATGCTGAGAACTTTCCTGACCATGACTCACCTGTACTTCTTGTCTTTATGACTCATTGATTGTATTCATACATTGTTGGATCTGTGTAATTTTGTACATCTTATTGAACATTTAACCTTCCTTTTTTCAACAAAAAATCCACCGTTTTAGCACAATGTGTGGACTTTTCAGACAGTCCCATACCACACCCTTCACAGTATTAGCACGTTTCAGCACAATGTTTGGATTTTTCAGATGACCCCTTACTCACCATATGAAAAATGTCCAACTTCTATCAATGTTAAATTAACGATCTGGAACAATTTCGCCATTACGCCATCTGACCAGCTTACAGGACAAATTTCACATTTAAATATTGGTCGATCCCATATTTTGTGGGAAGGGTGGCAAGTTACCATCCCTACCTGGAGGTCTAATACATTCTCATGAGCAAAGTGTGGATGCGAAAAATCGTGAGTTTATCAAGAGAAATTGTAAATCGGAATTACAGCAGGAGGAGGGGTGGAAAAACAGGTGAAACCCGGTAAAATCGGGAGTGTTGGCAGGTATGCACATATGAAATGCTTCCGTATCTAGGTGTAGTCTCAACCTCAGATGGCACGCACATGAACAGCCCACAGTCCGTGCTATACGTCTGATTGCACATAGTCCCCAAAACTGGAAAACTCTTTCTCGAACCTTTCAGCGCATATCTGATCAGGGGGGTTATTGGGGGGGTTACCTCCCCCCCTCCCCCCCCAGTAATCAAAACAAGCAAGTACAACTCCCCCAATACTTATACAATGATCAATGGAAACATGTAACATTTTCACACTGTAACTGCCCCCCAATGCTCAAGCCAAATCTACGCCCTTGAATCTGATTGGCTGTTTTGATGGAACTTCTGTGAGTTGACACACTGGACGTTTTAACAGTCCACCTGGAAGACGAGTTGTGTTCACAGGGTTCTGCGTTGATAGAATGAGCGCTTTTGAGGATGAAAAAGTCATAGAATTTGCACAAGTTTGCCAGGTTAGTGACCTAAAATCTTTTAAAGATATGCAGCAGAAAGTGAAGCAGATATCCACGAGCAGAGCTGGATTTTTTAGTTATGTCGGTGAAATTCACTGTAATGAGGTTTTCTGTGCTGTACTTAAACTCTCTACACATTTTCCGCTTTTCTCACGCGTGTTTCCTGTGCAATCACTCGCAGAGACTTGCGCACCATTATATATATATATATTTTATCCTGTGTCTGTCTTTTATTATGGTATGATACATTTCAGAAAAACCACACTCCTAAACACCCCGTAATGACAAAACCAACTGTGATTGGTCGCTTAACGTCAGTTAGATGGCTTTTCATGTCTAAATGGGCGGTTCTTGGACAATTGAAGCTGTTATGGAGCACAGACCTTTTCAGAAGACACAAGTCTGGATACGCGAGACTAGGGGTGCTTCTCAAATGAAAGGCTGCAGCCTAGTAAGGCTGAGTCCTTCCTAGACCAGGAGACTGTAGGCTAGGCTCTTCCACAGCATTCAGTGCTAGAATGAGACGGCCTAGTAAGTATTCATGGCGGACCATAAGCTTAGAACCATGTGATATTTTACTTAGTTTAGAAAACCCATATACTTCAGAAAACTAGAAATACTGTATGTCCTTAAACTCTAAATTATTTTTGCAAAAATGTTTTATTCACAGTCGCTCAAAAAAATCCTTTATATAATACATTTTGCAACACTGATCTTAGAATTAAAATTTAAATAATTTCAAATGTGAAAAAAAAAAAAAAACGGAACCCTAGACCTGTAAAATCTATAAAACTTGTAAAGCTTTCCAAATTCATGTCTTTTTATTATTATTATTATTATTTTATTTTTTTGTGCTTTGTAACTTATAACTTGTTACATAATCTAAACTACTTGCATTTTTTTATTTTTCTACATATTGTCATTGCTGCAAATGCAAATAGAAATTTGAAGAGAGAGAAAAAAATTAGGGTGCGTCATAAAGGTTTCCACCTCCGCAGTCCCGTAACTTGTTTTCCGCCATTTTTTAAAAATAATTTGGGATATGTGCAAAGGATTTTGGGTGATTGAAGGCCACGAAGGATACACCCAATGCGTCCTCCAAAATATGGCAAACTAAGGCTGCAAAAAGAGGCTGCTTTCCAAGTGTCCTCACAATCCAGATGGCCTCCGACGGTGATTGATGACGTGGCAGCTGAGATATCCAGTCTAACGAGGATGCAGCCTTCTGATTGAGAAGCACCCCTCGTGTACACCTATGTCTATCCCCCGGAAAATTAGCACAAAATCCATAGAGAAAAAATACAAATAAAATGTAAATTTGCGCAAAAAAGTGCAAAAAAAGACAGAACGGTTTAATGTAAAGAACACTCCTTAAAGTAATAATCCACCCCAAAAAATGGTCAATCTGTCAATTTGAACTATTGTTTCAGAAAGAGCTGCATAAAGATTCTTCAAAACTTCTCCTTTTGTGTTTCACAGTAAACAATAACAACATATGGATTGAGGGTGAGTAGATGATAACAGAAATTTCATTTTGGGGTGAACTATTCCTTTAATAAAATGTGTATTTTTAAGTAATATTAACTAACAGACTACACTACACATTGTATCTAAAAAGGTAACAAAATTATAGTGCAGTCTGCTTCTGGTAGTAAAAATCCCATTGATTTTTTTTTTATTCCATAGGGCGAACTGATCATTAAAGATAACTTCCCGAAAAAATCCCAGGAGATCAGCAGTTACAAAAATACTCAAACCCACCCACCTGGCATCAACAATCATGCCATGGTCCAAATCACTGAGATCACATTTTTCCCCATTCTGATGGTTGATGTGAACATTAACTGAAGCTCCTGACCCGTATCTGCATGATTTTATGCACTGCTGCCACACAATTGGCTGATTAGATAATCTAATGGATGATTGTTGGTGCCAGATGGGCTGGTTTGAGTATTTCTGTAACTGCTGATCTCCTGGGATTTTCACACACAACAGTCTCTAGAATTTACTCAGAACGGTGCCAAAAACCAAAAACATCCAGTGAGCGACAGTTCTGTGGGTGGAAACGCCTTGTGACAAGAGAGGTCAACAGAGAATGGCCAGACTGGTTCAACCTGACAAAGTCTATGTTAACTCAGATAACCACTCTGTATAATTGTGGTGAGAAGAATATAATCTCTGAATGCTATTCTGAGATGCGGGTTGGCGCTGTTTTGGCGGCACGAGGGGGATCTACACAATATTAGGCAGGTGGTTTTATATATATAATATACATATAATAACAGTAACTATCCCTCTTTCAATTGGAAACCATATAAGTCGCTTTGGATATAAGCATCTGCAAAATGACAAAATCAAAATATAAGTCAAATTAATGTCCTTACCAGTTTGTCGATCAACGGTAAAGAATCGTTCTCCTTCCAGAACGCTGTAAATTATCCTTGCGCTGCTTCCATAGGTCGGATCATCTGCATCGGAAGCCATAACCTTCATCACCGAAGTACCTGTAGTGAAAACATACATTGCTTTTGTGTTATTCTGTAGTTTTTGGTGACATTTCATGAAAACAACACATGGATCCCATTACAGTCAAGCTGTCAGCGTTTCAAGAGCATTTAACTGTTCTTTAAGCAAATCTAATGAACACTTTTTCTGAGGCAATTGTGTGTGTCTCAACGGCCCTGCAGCTCCAAACGCAAAGCACATATTTACATTTAGTCACACATTTTAACTAAAGCAAAGCCTGCAGCATATAAAGCTTAATTCTGAGGGGAGAATGCTCACTTCTTGCTGAGAAAAGCCTGGTGAAAAATAAGACAGAAAGAGAGAGCGAGAGGTAAACCCGGTACACACTGTACAATTTCTTGATTGTTGCTTGTCAGATTGCACAATATGTTCCCAGTGGGATCTTGGGTAAAAGCCAACAAAGAATATTTAATGTCAGACTGTACAATCTAAATCTTAGCTAAGACTTTGGATATGATTGGCAGCAATTACTGGCCGTTTAAATTCACTAGGTCAACATCTGTTTTTATGTTCTCATGCATGCGCAAAATTTGAATGATACACACAAACCCAAATGTTGTTCGCCCAGTTAGATTAAAGATAAATCGCAAAGGCAATAATTCGTCCGACAGTGAACATGTCACACTAAACGATCAAAGACTGAAACCAATCGAATCCCGTAATCATGGCCAAAATCATACAGTGCGCACTGTTCTGTAGAAATTAAAAGACATTTAAGAGACAGTGACAACTCGGACTGTGTGGAGCACGAAAGTGGCGCCCAAGGACATCTCGCAGCCTTCATACGGGGCGACCGGTCTGCAGGTAATTGGTGACAGCTGGTGTCCTGGAAAGGTCATCACTGCAGTCTCCTGTCATGATATTGTCCAGCCGCATAATAGCTCTATGCTAATTAGGTTAATTAATGGAAAGTGTCAGAATCTTGTTTGTCTTCTATCACGAGCGGCCGCTCTCGCGGGGGATTACAGAATAGGACAATGTTTTATCATTAAATTGAAGCACTTTTGCCGGAGCCAAACACCCTGATCAGTATCTGTCTGATAGCTTTTTGCTCTCTTTTCTCGACCCGCAACCCTTTCATGACCTGGAATATGGCGTTATATCAAAAGCTTAGATTAAATAGGGAAGGTACTCTCATATGTTTAGTTATTTGCTGTGCATAGGGGAGGAAAAAAACAACAACATCTTCTTAATCTGCATTTTTGACTTGTTTTCCAGGAAAATGTTTTTTTTTAACAATTAAAACAATTAAACCTTAGATTATTTTTTTCTTATTATTTTAATCTTAGTATTGTTTTCGTGTTGTAGGCATTGTACACAGCAAAAAAAAAAAAAAAAAAAATATATATATATATAAGTATTTTTGTTTTGTCTTCCAGTAAAAAATATCTAAACATTCTTTAAACAAAATACAATTACTTAAGAAATTTTGTTTCTTTTTTAAATATTAAGACAAAAATCTGAAATTACTTGTTTCTTATTTTAAGCTTACTATTGTATTCAGTATTGTAATGATTGTACACTGCAACAAATAACAATAATAATAATACAAATTATAATAATTATTTATTATAATTAAGAGTATTTTTGTCTTGTTTTCCTTTAAACAAGATACATTAACTTGAGAATATTTTTGTATAATATTATGAAAAATATACCATAATTTATTTCTTCATATTTTGAGATTAGTATTGTGCTCAGTATTGTAAGCATTGTTCAATGCAAATAATAATAATATTAATAATAATAATAATAATAATAATAATAATAATAATTATTATTATTATTATTCATTATAATTAAGAGTATTTTTGTCTTGTTTTCCAGTAAAAATTATCTAAACGTTCTTTAAACAAGATACATTTACATTTTTTTGTAAAATATTAAGACAAATATATCTTGAATTATGTTTTATTATTTAAAGCTTAGTGTTGTATTCAGTATTGCAAAGCACTGCACACTGAAAAAAAAAATAAATAAATAAATATATATATATATATATATATATATATATTATTATTATTATTATTATTATCATTATTAAGAGTTTTTTTTTTCTTGTTTTCCAGTAAAATATCTAAAGATTCTTTAAACAAGATACATTTACTTTAAATTTACCGACGAGCTAAGAAAAAACTATTTTATTCAAGATATATTCTCTGAAAACAATTCTTAATTTTTTAAGTAATTCTCAAGTAAATTTATTTAGCTATAAAGAGGTTTAGATATATTTACTGGGGGAAACGCTGATTAAGAAAATTATATTTATAGATAAGTAGTACAGTCTTTATTTGTAGACAAGCAGTTTAACGCGAGAAAGTTTAGCTGGTATTTTTAGTGTTAAAACTAAAAAAACATTTTCTAAAACAAACCTTGACTAGGCTTTCATACACTACCAGTCAAAAGTTTGAACACAAAATATTTCTTATAATCTTTGATCTTTGAATGTAATACTAAAGAAATAATAGTGTACAAATGTTCAAAGATCTCCAACAAGAACTTTTGAAACCGGTCTGTGTTGCATTAAAATGCCAAGTAAGATTGAATTTTTTTCTTTCTTGTGACTTGAAGTTGTTTTCTTTCATGCAATTACTTACTTATCTTAATTTTCCGCTGGTAATAATCAGCATGATGCTGTTTAACGGCCGTCCTAGAGTCTAGAAATGGCACCAGTGAAAAACTATTTAAATGCAAATGCTACTTTATTGTGTTTACATTCAAACAGGAATAATTGCGCTGTCGTGGATCTTATTAATGCACTGCCGCGGATCCACTAAGAGGTCTTGAGATCCTGGTCTCGTAGGAAAACATACAAGAAAAACTCCATTGGGAATCTTGAGACATACATAATTAGACTTAATTTGGAAAGTATTTTCTGACATCATCTGAGAAAAAAAAAAAAAAAAAAAAAAGGCAAATCAACTTTGATAAACTAACCAAAAAGTACTATAGTATTACTATGGCTTTGTAGATATGGTCTTGGTTTTGTTGGAATTTATTGGGTTGCACTTTATTTTACAGTACGTGTACTTTCTGTACTTGTAGAACAGTACTGTAAAATAAAGTGCTACCATTTATTGAAATGCAACTCAAATTCAAGAGGAAATTCATTGGTCATGAATTGGAATTCAAGGCATTCTTATTCCAATTATGAATGGTGCAAAAACCTGGTGAATACCATGGTATATGAATATGCTAATCATTCAAAACCATAGTATATAAATCAAAGTTACATAGTATTACCATCTGATACCATCAATGTATCATTGTATCATCACTGTACTGTTCTAAAGGTGGTCTGCTACATTTCAAAACCATAAAACAGACAGTGTAACAGCATTGTGTTCCAGCTCACTGTGTATTCTTCCAAGAGCAAATATTGGACTGGATTCGTTGAGATAGCATGGATAGCATGGATCAGATTTTTGGGTTTTGGGAGAATTTGATGAGAAATGTTCATACCGAGATCTTTTCTGAGGATCAAATAATCTAAGCAGGAGGGTTTTCAATTTGCTCTTTTTAATCTCACTGTCGTCTAAGAGAAACAACTAAAATATTAAAGAGATCTCATTTGTGTTTTTTTCTGTCCTGTGGGATGTTCTGTTATGTAGGGCTTAAGTGTTCTTAAAGAAATGCTATTTAATATTTTATTATTGGAGAAGTATTACTGATGAAGTTATTCCCATGTGATACGCTTGGGTCAAAAATAAATTTTTTATGTCATACAATAAACTGATGTGGTTACAGAGTTGTAATTGATATTTACAGCTTTCAATGGTCATGCAAGATGACTTTAATGCCTTCCAATTTAAATTATACATATAAACTTTAAGATATATGGAACATTCATTGTAAGTAAAAGGGTAAATGTCATGAAAACTGCCAAAGATCTTTTATTATTATTATTATTATTACAATAATGACAGTTTGGAGGGGTAATTATGCATTATGCACCAAAATCTTAGTTGCCCTAAATATAGGCTTTTTTATTATTATTATTTGATTTAATTCTTAATTCTTTATTTTGATTTTGTGGTGAAGTATGACCTGGACATGTTTCTTTGTCGAATTTACCCAAAAGTGAAATGTGATTTAGTCAGGGCAGTGCAATCAGTCAGTTTGTGACCAGTGGAGTGATTCTACAAGTATCAAAGCTCGTTGCCGCAGGTAGTAATCTCTAATTCAGCTCTGGATTTCAGCAGCGATGCCCCCTTCACCCAATGCATCCTGCACCTCACTCTAATATTTGCAGAGTGACACGCGAGGGTGGATGTGGATTAGGCAGGGGTTGTGTAGGGCACAACGGGGCAGTTTGCTTTCCTCCCCACAGCATCTGTACACACAAGCCATGATTGGCACAAGCATAAAATATAGATCAAACTATACAGTGGATTAAAAACACTCCATATGATCTGCAACGGTTGGACGTCTCACAGATATCTTGGTCGAAAAACCTTAGATTTATCTCTGTGCTTTTCCAAAGTCTTGAGATTAAACCATAGTGTATAGTAAATAATATATATATATATATATATATTTTTAAATACTGGAACAGAATGAACATCACAATGATCGGTTCCATTAACAAATGTGGAATATCTAACCCCAACCCATTTCTTTAAAAATCTACAGCCAAGATGACCTCTCCACCATACACCAAGCCCACAGTAAATAGCCAATGAAAAATGCATAAACAAAGATATGAGGGGACATTAAATGTCAAATTAATTTTAATGTGCCTGGCCTTATGGAAGACTGCATTATGATAGCTATTGCCTCCTTGCACCCTGGTGGCAGTACAATTTATGCCCAAAATGGTGTCAACAAAGTCTGTTTCAGGCTACAGCCCATGACATCAGGGTGTGAAAGTCGGCTGACTTATGGAGCAAGTGGCCGGACAACGTTACCTCATGCAAGACGCAAGACTGACAGCTATTTAAGAGCTTCAGTCGTAAAGGAGATTTGTGCTACAGTGGTTTGCCTGGTGTGCTCTCAGTCTATCCTCTATTTAACCCTGTCATAGTCGTTTGTGCCTAACGCATCCTCGCCCAAATCACCTTGCATTATGGATCGTTTAGAAGTCCCATAAAAGCTGAAGTGTATTCACTTGAAAAGTGATTTCTCTGAACATCTCAACACTTGATTCACTTTTCACTGGCCTGCTTAAAAATAAAAAAAAACATAGAGAGAGCAGAAGACTTAAAAAAAGTTGGGTAATATCGTGTCGTAAAAGTCAACGGCCTGCTTAGTGCAATCCTAAAGAAAGTCCCACAGGTATTAACACAGGATATTTCTCATTCACTATCTATCTATCTATCTATCTATCTATCTATCTATCTATCTATCTATCTACAGTGGCAAGATAAAGTATGTGAACCCTTTGGAAATAGCTGGTTTTCTGTATTAATTGGTCATACAATGTAAATTCATCTTCATCAAAGTCACAAGTATAGACAAACACAATGTGATTAAGCTAACAACACAAACAATTAAAATATTTAATGTCTTTACTGAGCACATCCCATTAAACATTCACAGTGCTGTGGAAAATGTAAGTGAACCCTTGGATCCTCCTTTGGCAGCAGTAACCTCAACCAAGCATTTCCGGTAGCTGCGGATTAGACCTGCACAATGTTCAGAAGAAATTTTGGACCATTCTTCCTTACAGAACTGCTTCAGCTCAGCCATATTCTTAGGATGTCTGGTGTGAACGGGTCATTCTGTAGTGGATTTACTTTGATGTTTAGCTGCATCACTCAACTTCTAGTGAGCTTCAGCTGGTGCACAGCCACCCTGACATTATCCTGTAAGATATCTTGATAAACTTGGGAATTAATTTTTCCCTCGATGATGGAAAGTGGCCCAGGCCCCAAAGAAGTAAAGCAGCCCCAAATCATGATGTTCCCTCCACTGTACTTGACTATTGGGATGATGTTTTTTATGTTGGTATGCGGTGCCCTTTTTACGTAGTTCTGCGTGTTCTTCGCAAACAATTCAACCTTAGTTTCATCAGTCCACAAAACATTTTCCCAATATAATTGTAGAATGTCAAGGTGGACTTTGGCAAACTTCAGGCACGCAGCAATGTTTTTGCTGGAAAGCAGCGGCTTCCTTCGTGGTGTCCGGCCATGGACACCATGCCTGTGTAATGTTTTCTGTATATTAGACTCATGAACAGAGATGTTAACCAGTTCCAATGATACCTTCAAGTTTTTAGCTCTCACTCTAGGGTTCTTGTTTACCTCACTGAGCATTCTGCGGTGTGCCCATTGAGTCAACTTTGTAACTCTTTCCAGCTTTATGCAAAGCAACAATTCTTGATCATAGGTCTTCTGAGATCTCATTTTTGCAAGGCATAGTCCACGTAAGCAGATGCTTCTTGTTAATAGAAAACTCAAAATGTTTAAGTGCTTTTTATAAGTCAAAGTAGCTTTAATCCACACCTCCCATCTCGTTTCATTAATTGGATGCCAGGTTTGCCAACTCCTGACTCTAAATAGCTTTTTTTTTGTCATCTTTAGCCTAGGGATTAACTCTTTCCACAGCACTGTGGATGTTTAATGGGATGTGTTCAGTAAAGACATGAAAGATTATAATTGTTTGTGTGTTGTTAGCTTAAGCACATTATGTTTGTCTATACTTGTGACGCTGATGAAGATGAGATCACATTTTATGAACAATTAATGCAGGAAACCAGCTATTTCCAAAAGGTTCACATACTTTTTCTCTCTGTCTGTCTGTCTGTCTGTCTGTCTGTCTGCTGTGTTCAGTGGAAGTGAACCGATCAAGTCATACGAGTTTAGAATTAAATGACTGTGAGTAAATAATGATCTGATTCTCATTTTTGGGTGAACCATCCCTTTAAGCAGACATCAAAAGCAGAAATTTTTGTCAGATGGATTGAGGCGGTGCTGAAATCATCCAACTCGAGCAGTTACCGCAGCAAATCTCAAAATCTAAGTACACTAAATATGTGCCGGAAAGGATTAGATATTAATCCCATTTTATTCAATTTAACACAGAGTAAAGGCAGATTCATTTTCTTTTTGAATATTTAAACCCCGTCCCTTTAAAATAGGACATATTTTCTCTCCTTTGCTTTCTTCTCAAAATGTGAGAAACTGAATAAAATGCTTACAGCTATGAACTTCATCACATTTGAAATATCTTGCAGTCTGATATCCATCACTTAATCCTTCATTTACATTTTATCTTAAAAAGTTCTATATTCATGAAAGAAATAAGGTACCCCTCAAAAAAGAAAATTATGTCATTCTGTCAAAATTATGTTACTTGTCCTCTTGTTGTTCCAGACCTGTAAGACTTTCAACATTCTGTCGAACATAAAAGGGAATGTTTAATATGATTTTCCATACAATGAAAGTCAATGGTGACTGAGGAAATCATTCTTTTTTTTTTCTCCCAATTTGGAATGCCCAATTCCCAATGAACTCTTAAGTCCTCGTGGTGGCGAGACACCTCAATCCAGGTGGTGGAGGACGAATCTCAGTTGCCTCTGTGTTTGAGACCATCAGCCCGCGCATCTTATGAAGTTGAGCGCGTTACCACAGAGACATAGCATGTGTGGAGGCCCACGGCATCCACCGCGGCATCTATGCACGACTCTTTTTGCATATATGGAAGAGTTTCATGGGAAAAGCGATGCTGAAGTCTATATATTTAAAAGTGTACTTTGACTCTCGTAACTTGTGAAAGGAAAAAGATTAGCATTCACAGTTAGCTTTACACAAAACAAACAAAAGTTAGACTATGTACTCTATTCAAATTCACACTTATTCAATTACACATTCACAACAACAAATTCACATTCATGTGTCATGAATTGCAAGGGAGCCAATTCTCAAATTTGGAGATTTACCTAACAATAATAAAATGCATATTTTTGTTGCAAAATTACTGTAAATGTCAACGATTATTAGGGCTTGATCTAAGAGCAGCTACATCAATGTTGTCAAAATATGAATGCTGCAAAAACCGACATTAATCACTTTGGCAAACCATATCGGACACTGTGCACCTCTTGCCATTTTCTTAGAATATCTACCAGTTTCTGTAATCTAGTTTAGAGTCTTTGCTTGTCCATTTCAATTGCATCATTGCATAAAGATCTAATGTGAAATATGCATCTTAATAATTCATAAATGCTGATGGTACAGCTAATGGCATGCATTTACTTAAGCCATAGTATTTTATTCTAAGTTGTTTGATGAATCGAGATTCCTTTTAGCTTATAAAATATCACAATGGAAAAGTTAATGGTCATATGATTTTCTATATATATATATATATATATATATATATATATATATATATATATATATATATATATATATATATAACTAAATCATATTTAGATTGCTCAAACCTGAAACCTGCCAAAAACAACATTTCTGAGTCACAACTTGGTGAACTGAATTGCGTAGCAAAGTCGGACGGACCGGACCAGCCATCGCGACGGGTTGGAAAGCGCATGCCACGCGTCCAAGCTCCGGGTGAGGGGGACCAAGGGGACAATCTCGTCGGACGTACCGGCAGGTGGGGCCTCACGGCGGGGCGGAGCCTGAGGTGCCACGCCGTGTCGTGGCCGTGCTGAGTTCAGGGACATCGAAGCACTTACCTGGCTCCTTGTGACCACCCCCGGAACAGCCTGGGACGGGGGAGGAAGAGGCCTGTCCTCGTGACCTGTGGAGACCGCCACATCGGGGGAAGATTTGTGCCACAGCTTTGCACGCAGGGGCGGGGAGACCGCCGCTGGAGCGCCAAACCTGCCAAAATGGAATGGTGGATGGTGGTCGTGATGACGGCCGTGCGTACCAGGTATGTGACCCAGGGAACAAGGAAACCACTCTTTTGCTGAACTCTTGGGTACTGCAGCCACTTGGGCATGTGGCGAAATTAAATGAAAAGGTAACAAAAGATTCTCCTCCCGGCCCTCCACCGGGGGATGGAGTGGTCTGCTTACCAGCTCCAGAGCAGCGGGTTTCGTCATCCCGGGGTCGCCCGTCTCAGGGGCGCTTCGAAGCCTTTCACGGGTTCTTGGCGGCCGGCCGTGAGATGGGTGGCGTCTGCTTCCTGCGGTGGGCTCCACGCCGGGGCCATCAGTGCTTTCCTTCCTGCAGGAGAGGTTGGAAGGGCGGCTGTCCCCCTCCACCTTGAAGGTGTATGTAGCCGCTATAGCGGCACACCACGACACAGTGGACGGTAAGTAGGACCTACCATGGGACTTCTCCACATGACATACTTCTGACAAAGCTCGGCAAGACCATATGACATATTTCCACTCAAAATACCCCCCCCCCCCCCCCCCCCGGGTGGGGTGTGGTCTCCACAGGGTCTTCCCCTTGGGAGGGACACCTCCCCAACGCAGACCTGGTGGCCCCAGTCGGTTAACAAATTTCACTCTTTTTTTGTGGGGGAGAAAAAAAAAAAAGAGAGGATAAGAGGCCACGACTGGGCTAGCCTGTTTCTATCTTTTGGGCAGTCGGCTTGTCCCCGAAGGGCCGTTCGACACTCATAACAGCATTGGGGGAGGTTATGTGTCGGCCTGGTGTGCTGGCTACAAGGCACACAGTGGTCTGCCCGTCACACACCGCCAGTTCACATAAAACAGTTCAGACAGTTGTGGCGTTTCGTATAGGGACCCCTAGTGTCACTACATCAACACAGCGTTGAGTGAGTGACAGATAGGGAACGTCCTGGTTACTTGTGTAACCTCCGTTCCCTGATGGAGGGAAGGAGACATTGTGTCCCTCCTGCCACAACGCTGGACTACCCGCTGAAATGGCCGGGACCTTGTCTCGGCTCCTCAGCACAAAACCTGAATGAGTGGTTGCATACCAGCTCCTTTTATACCCGTATGTTCGGGGGAGTGGTATGCAAATACCACTCGCCAATTTTCATTGGCCTTTTTACAAAGACCAGAGGTGTTTCGGGCTCCCAAGAGTGACACCTAGTGTCACTACATCGACACAACCTCTCGTTCCCTCCATCAGGGAACGGAGGTTACGCAAGTAACCAGGATGTTTTCTTATGTCCTAAATTTGTAAACATATAATTCTGGTTCTGTTCACCCCGCCTCCCTCCAAAAAATCGTATTTTATTCCACTAGATGGCAGGAAGTACTACAAAAAAATATTTTTTCCTCTATCAATCACCTTCCGTCACAAAATGCCGATCTGAAATGTAGTTGGCGTATAACGCATTTTAGCCCTCAAAGATGTGCTCGTCCATAGACATTCAATCTAATTTTCAGTTCATGCACCACCCCCAATTTTTCATTGAGTATCTCTACCTCTGAGTGAACTAGAAGCTCAATCTAGGTGTCATTAGAAAGATGAGGCCCTCCCCTTCGAGATGATGTATAACATTGTATCACTAATAGTCGAAAAAATATATTCTGATGATTTGTTTAGCATGCTTTTCCTGCAGTACTGCATATTTTGTTTTGACATCTAAGATATAGCTTTGAATTATACACACAAGCAAGCTCATAGACAAGTAAACTATGGCTCATATTGTTTACCTAAGGTAAAAGCTCTCTTTCTCTCTCCCCTCTCCCTCCCCTCATCCTACTCAGGTTTCCAGGAGGCAGGGAAGACCAGCTGGTGGTGGAACAGCTGAAGGGGCAACTCCTCCACTCCAGGAAGGGCGCTGGGGGTCTGTTACAAGGAGGAGGGTGTGAGGATGCACACCTGACGCTGAGTTGCCTCAATCAGCGGGAGAGAGAGATAAGGAGGAGCCAGAGATGCCAGATAGAGACGCATGCAGCCACTGTGTGTGTGTGCATCAATGTTTTTTGTTTAGTCTTTTTGGTTGATAACCCGGTTCCTGCTTCCTCCTTTCCGATGAACAAGAGGCTTGTCTGCCACACTAAGCTTTCAAGCAATACCATATATGCCTGACTTATGTATATGGGGACTTTAGCATTTTAATCGTAAATGTTTTCCACAATATAGTGCCCCCTTTTGGACCTGCCGGAGGGTCCACAGAGTTGAAGAGGCTGAGGTGTTTGGAGTAATGTTTAGTGTGTTTCCATGAAGTTGTTAGCACAGGTGGGACCAAGTCATTGTTTTGCAAGTCACAAGTCACAAGTCTCATGTCTTTGCATTCAAGTCCTTAGTCAAGACAGGCAAGTCCAAGTCAATCCCAAGTCCTCAACTTTAAGTGTCAAGTCTTATACAAGTAATTTGTGCTCTTTTCCCAAATTAGTGTCTGAATATTTATAACATAGTATATAGTAATTACACCCTCCACAGAATCAGTACATTTTTGCACAACGTGTGGACTTTTCAGATGACCCCTTACCCACTGAAGGCAAAATTCCCTACTTAATGTTAAATGAATGATCTGGAATGATTTTGCTGTAACACCATCTGGCCAGCTCAAATACAGGGCAAATCACTGCATCATTTCATTACAGGATGGGTGGCAACCCTACCTTCATTGGTCCACAGTGCATCTTTTAGCTGGTTTCAGCAATGACGCATGCAAAATTATTCATGCCAAAACTGTAGTTGCAGTGCACTGAGCTCTGTGGGACTAAGTAGCTAACTAGCTAACCCAGCTAACACAATAAGTTAAATGCTACTGAACCATAGCTGATGTGTAACAGTTAACAATCTCAACTTACCTCTTTCTGTGGGTTTTAGATGTCTCATAAAATTGGACATTGTTGATGAAGAGTCTGTAATTTTTACAGTTCTACATGTTGCAATCCTTTTGTTGCCTTCGATACTGTATTATTTTTATCCAAATGAAATTACCTTTGTTATAATTGTGTCATCCTTGAATGTGCAATCTTCACACTTGGTCCTACTCTCGTAGAAGTTGATTGGTTGGTTGTCTGATTGGTTGAAAGTGAATTGTGGAAATGCAGATTTGAAAATCAAATGAATTGTTTATTGGGGAAATTAATAATTGATTTGCTGCACATTTTGAAACGTACAACTCTGTTCTTTGGTTTTAGAAGGTATAAAGTCTTTTCGAGTCACTGTTGTCAAAGATTAAGTTGAGCCACAAGTCTTCTTTGATTAGGTCGAGTTGAGTCGCAAGTCATTAAATCTGTGACTCAAGTCCAAGTCATGTGACTCGAGTCCACAATCTTGGTTGTTAGAATGTTCTGGGTGGTTGCAAGGTCAAAAAAGTGCCCACCCACAAGTCTAATATATTCTGGTCAAGTTTACGAGATCCTTTTTTTTCATCTGCCAGGCAAAAATCCAAGTCCAATCGCTTAGAAAAGTAATAGCGCACCTCTCCTCAACAATCTGCATGCTTTGAGTTATCATGTATGTCTGTACATGTTGGCCAACTTCTTAAACACTTCCATGGCAAAAGATAGTACTTAAACTCAAGACTAAACTGTTCTACTCTGAAATGCATCACATTACAGAAGTAAAATGGGTTGTAATTTGTGTTTAACAAGATTTTCTGCTTATGTATTCCCTGTAGATATCCATCTGATATCAGTTAAACAGGTATTAATATAGTCAACTAGTTAGCTATTTTCCCTTTATGTTGTTTTAAAAGATATTACAGTTTAAATTTATTGACAGTTTGCAAAAGTGACATTTGGAAGTACTATGCTTATTAAGAAATAAGAAAACAATGATGTAAATAAAATTGTGAATGATGTTATCATTATATTATAATGATATTATTAGCCCTTAAACGCATACCTCAGGTCTTTAGAGACTTGGGACCTCATTCCACCCCCTGTACCACATCCATTTTTTGGAGTTGTGCCCAAACCTCTTTAGTATTCCTTGGTCTGTCTCTTATAAATAGTGTGACACACAAAAATTACAAAATTGCAACAAAAAATAAATAAATAATAATAATAATAATAATAAAAAAATGATAATGGCTTGAGTACCAAAAGTGTATAGGGTCTCTAGGAACCCGAGGTATGTAAGAGTGTCGTATTTTCTTTTTTTTTCATAAATTATATATTTTTTTTATAATTATTTCATATCTATTTAATTCTCTATTACAAGAGAAATGAGTACTATATTCATACAAATAAATACTATATCACATTGACTTTCTGTGCAACAATGACCTATCAACAATGGTGAATAATAGTTTTTTTTATATGCGTATACACATACATAATATACATGTTATTTCTTACTCAAGGTGGGACTGATGTTTCAGTGACTGACTTGATTTACATTTGACATTGCTATCTGAAACAACATTGAAGTAAACTATAGCAAGTACAACACATGAACAGTATGATATGACTATTGTCATTTGGGTGTACTACTGAAATACTTCCAAACTAGTTTTTTCATCTGTCTGCGCTGTTTTTTAAAAAAATGTCCTATGTAAACGTGCGCTAGATGGGCGTCTTTAACCATATGACCATTTTTAGGTGTCTAGTTAAAAAGAACTTAAACTGTTAAAAACACGTCTCGAGAACCCTGCATTCGTGGCACTCAATCTAGTGATTATGCGCAACATTTTGTGTGAAAGGAGTAAGCACAATGATAATTAAGCTGCTTGCATTAGCAAACACCACTTATCTTTTTTAGTCTTTTGAAATCAACAAAGTTAATGACTTAACATGGGTGGAGAATGCATAGTGCCGGCGTCTCCGGCATGGGAGGCGGATGCTAACGAGGGTGCTAAAGGCTACAGCCTCTAGCATCAGTTGCTAGTGTACCTCTTGAGGTCAGGGGAATGAGGTTTACACATACTGCACGGCTATCACGTACCAGCTGGCTCCCGTTACACATAAACCAATCATACAAATAAAAACAGGCCAAATATTCACTTCCCAGCTAGTGATTTCAAGCTAACATCTACAGCAGGCAGCGCGAGAGAGCGTTGCATCCCTCAGTACTGCCGTATCACTGTGTTAGCCAACACGAAGCATCTAAAGCAAGTGAATAATATGCAAACAAATGTGACTAGGCTTTAATGGTGCGCTAAAGGCCCTGAACATCAACGAAGCCACTGGAGAGAGGACGAAAATGATAAAGGCGGTAAGTGAAAATGAATGTGCCCAGGGCTCATCCGTGATTACTTTTTTTATTATTATTGCTGAGTTCTCTCGACTGGAGTGATAAGACATAACAGCGATGATATTTGGGCTCTGATTAAATCTCATATTTCGCACATCTACAGCGTGAATTTGCTGGAAAGTAACTATGTCGTTCAATTAGCTCTGCCTATGGTGAGACAATTAGCTCGATTACTGGTGACCACCCGTCAGATGGACAGTAAAAGCTTTTCTGGCTGGAAAATTACAGAAGGAGATGAACTCTTTATGTCTGATCATGGGGTCAGTGGTGGCTCTCACAATGCAACATTGCCAAGTGACAAAGATCTTTGTGTTGTTTATGTGCTTTTGCAGTACTGCCGCTAGTAAGTAAACATAATATTAAAACTGGCCCAATTTACATTCTTAATATACAGTATGTTCCTGGTCTTATTTTGTGTGATTTATTGGTGCATGCTATTCCAAAGAAAATGTTTGTGTTAATAATTTTTCATCACTGAGTCTACTGGATTTCATAATGTAACCTGTGTCTCTTGTTTTCTTTTGTTTGTGTTGTTGGAAAAAAGTAATTAATTACTGTAATCAAATTAATATTTAGTACAAAAAGAGTAGTGTAGTGCATTATATTTCTGTTACTGACTTTCAATTAAGTTACTTTAACTCCTTAAGAAAAAAATAAATCAATCATCAAAATATTAATAACTACAGTCTTGACCAACACAAAATAGGTATTGTTTGAAAGCTTAGAAGCTCTACTTCCCAATGCATGTAGACATTATGACCAAAACTGAAGAAGTTCTTTGAAATTAGTAGACAAATCATAAGTGTTCCGTTTTAATAATAATAATAAAAAAATTGCACTGCACATAATATTGCAATCAGTAAAAACATCAAACTCATCAATTAGCCATGTATCATTGTTGGAAATCTCCCAAAGTGTAGAATACAACCAGCCTATTTGTTACTCACAGACTAAAATATAGCGAGCAACAGCAAAGTATATGTCTTTGACGATTATGGTGTTGCTTATATGCCGCATTTTCATTTATAACTTCACGAAAAATTAATGTAACATAAAACATCACATACCATTACTTAGAGGTGGTGATTATCTTTCAAACGGGCCCACACATAAGGTAATCGGATACAGAGATCATTAGATAATCCATATGAAGCACAATGTTACATATGGCCACCAGGGGATGGAGCCAAGTACATGACACAGACTCGATGCAGACTCATTGAGACAAAAGGCACTCATTCTGTGAAATCTCATTACTAAAATCATGTCTACATGCTATGCAAACCTTTAGTCATTGTTGTGTTTGCATGTGTAATTTATTTCTTATGTACAGTAATTACGTTTTATTTGTCTGAAGATGTTTTTGGACACTATGATAAATTATTTTTGTAATGCTATAACTTTTGATTGCTTTGTCGTATCAACACAAAATTTTACTCAGATACAGTTGACATGATTGGGAACAAAACAAAAGCAGTGTTTTGGAGCCACCTTATTTACACCCAGAGATATATAATGTCAAATAAGAAAAACAAGAAAAAACAAATGTTTGGCAAAGATTCTTGTGTGATTTTTCAGCAGTTTCTTAGGCTGAGTGTCTCAGAATGTATCATAATCTATATCATTATGAATGTTAAATGTTTTCTTTACAGTGATACCAAACACTTGACCCTCCTTGTTTTTTGTCAAGTTATATGCCTTTAAGTTTGGGTATGCCATTGAAACAGGAAATCTTTAAAAACATCTTCAGAGCTTAAAGGGTTAAATTACTTTCCTTGGGTTACATATATTTCTAAAATAATATTATGTGTAGAATAGCCTACATTTAAAACATGAATTACATTAATATGCATATCTGATCTAGTTTTGTGACAGCGTAAGGGCATGCACCCTTAACGAGTCATTGAACGAGGAAATATAGACATTATTTTAAATTTGTTGATGGTAATAGAAATAGTAACTAGTAATGTGAATACTTTTCAGGAATATAATTACATTTTAAGAGTAGTAATGAGTAATTTGTAGTGAATTACTTTTTTGAGCCAACACTGATGTGGATATTATCAAATAATTCAATAAAATAAACAACAATTGCCATGTTTACATAGTACATTACACAATAAATGCTTAGATTTAATTATTGACTAATATTTAAGCATTTAATAACTTCAAAGTAAACGGACACATCTAACGGTTATATTACGATATAATGTTTAGCAATGTAGCTCACAAGATTTTGGAATACAGCCTATGTCACTCTTACAGTTTCCAACAAAATATTGGGCGCTAATATTTTGTACACATGTTCGTACATTTGAGAAATTAAAATGGTCTGGTCAATTTATTTTAACACATAACTGTGACCTGATTGCTGTGATGCTAAAATAATACCATTATAGGACACCAAACATAAGCAAAACAAACAAAAAAAAACAAACAGGGGAAATGCATGACTAAGCAGTGCCGTTATTTCATTAAGCATGCTGTTGTTCGATGTATAAAACATGAAGACCACACTTCCTTAATGTATAATCTGACTGAAAGGTGGAGAAACCGAGAGGGATCAGAGAGGTCTCTTCTGTGTCAATAAGCAGCGTGAGACACTGCTGTCAATCTGCTGAGGAAGCAGAATTAATTTCAATCAGGAAGTTCACAGCCATTCAGCACGGCAGTGATTACATTATTGTAGTGCATTTAAACATATTTTATATTCACAAGCACACACATAAAAGCTTGCGTTGGGACATACCTGACTCAAAATACAAAAATACCCAATTACAATGTTATATGCCACCTTGCAAAAACAACAAAAAAAGGTACTTTGGCAGAACCATGGTACAGTGATGATCTAAAATGGTAATACCATGTTTACTTTGATATTGTTTACAGCTTATCATGGTATTGAATGATTATATTCATGTACCATAATATTTACAAGGTATTTACATGGTATGTCCAGTGAAAACATGATAGTACCATAGTACCATTTCCAATAACGGTACTGAAATGGTAAACTTACCATAGTATGGATTAGCTGCACCCCAATATTCATTAAATGACCTTAGAGTACCAAATAAATACCATGGTACATTCATGGTACTTTTTTCTCGATTTATTTTCTCTCACCAACAAAAAATACCAAAATGTACCATGGTAGTAGCACAGTGTTTGGACAGTACTGTGGTTATGCCATGTTTTTTGTACATATACCATGGTATTTTTTGTGGTACATGGATATAGTGATCAGAGTAGCATGGTATTAATCAAAGTATAATATATATCAAGTACCACAACAGGAAAGTTTTTTGTAAGGGCTGATATTGATACTTGGTTGTCAACAGACTTATTACTAATTAGGCCAACAAAACACAACAACTGCACAGAAACACCATCCAAGTAAATAAAATATATAATATCAATACTCAAAGATCTCACCAATAGGAGAGAGTTCCGCCACACTTCCAATGTATGGACCTTCTAGAAACTTTGGCTCGCTGTCATTGATGTCTTGGACTTTGATGACAAACTCTGACTCGGGTTCGAGGGGCGCGTCGGTCTGCCGGTCTCTCGCCTGAGCTCGCAATGTGTAGAACGTTTTCTCCTCACGATCCAATTTCTCTGTGGCATGAATGTCACCGGTGACCTCATCGATGATGAAAATAGACCCCGCCCCCTCTCCAGAGATAGTGTATTTGATTGATCCATCCCCTTCATCAGAGTCTGAATGGATCTGTCGATTGAAGCAGAAAGCTGGGTAAGAGGACATATATTGAGCAAAGTGACATTTTTCAAAGTATTTATCTGAAAAACATCACCAGAAGCATACTGTAAAACAGCAACATTGCTTACTCATTTATGAGTCACTGCATGGATGTACTGGAATACAAATGTGCTTGTGACACATCAAATAATCGTATAATAATAAACAGTCATGGTGTAACCAGTCCTGCTCAATCTGCTCTGAGCGGGATTCGAACCAGTGTCTCCGGCATGGGAGGCAGGCACCCTAATGAGGAGACTAAAGACTACAGCCTCTAGTGCAGGAGGGTAGGCTGTTTTGGGGGTTACCATTATGGTGAAGAGTGGAGTTTGAGCAAATGATGAGGACAGGTAGATGTCACACAGGAAATTGATTGCTCACTGCTTTGAGCAAATGCTATGCGAATTATAGTTACAAAACTATACTCTATAGTGCTAACATTCACTTTCACTAATTAGTACATAAAGAAATAAAAGAGATTTGAGTTACACTGACACATCTAATTTTGTTGGGTTTACTCAATTCATCTAGGTTATTTCTACACAATGTGTTTGTGTTGAGATTACATAGTAATTTTAAATTAAGAAAACTAATTTCAAACATGTGAAACCACTGTCCACGATTTAATCAAGTTCAGTCAAAAGCTATTGAGTGTGTGTAGCACCTACAGCTCTGCAGATCCTTTTGAAAAATCCCAACATTAGACACGAGCAGCTGAAGTTTATTTTTAACAAGATCCCTAATTATTTCAGCTTGAGCTTTACAGATTGAGCGCACCTTAACTGAACAGTATGGCCAAATACATTCATCTGCATGTAGTCCAAAAAATAAAAAATATTTAGAGTTGTACACCAATTGCCTTGAAATTAATTGCTGAGTGTAAATAGGCAGGTGTAAATATAAAGGTGTAACCCAGGTGTAAATAGCACCTGCCCAGTCTGGACGAGCCATAGAAATATATGACAAAGTTCACCATTTGTGTAGCTGCAATGGCGTGGAGAGTATAGTCGGTGCAAATAAGCTTTTACTGTTTGCTCATGCAACCTGGGTTCAAATCTGCTTTTTTCCCCTTTCTCCACTCTTAATATTTCCTTAAATACTACTTATAATAAATAAAAATGAACATAAAGCTGGATTTTCTTGCAGTGTTGACAGTCGGAGGGTTCAGAGAAGTGTTTGATCCAGGTAAGGGGCGGGGTCTGTCGGTCGGCACAAGTGGTGATGCCTTTTTACCGTGGCTTGGCATTGGTTGTTTCTACATTGCGTCGTGTTTCTAAGCCCTGGCCTGCAAGTGTTTTCAGGAGTGTTTCTGGGGCAACCAAAGAGCCATTTTTCAAAAATCTCAAGAATTCGGCTATCATTTCATAGTATTTCATGCAATACCTCAAGTCAGAGATTTTTAGGGGTAATTGGCAAATGGACATAATCTTTTTTTTCCAACATTGCTTCATCTAGAATAAA
Source organism: Myxocyprinus asiaticus (assembly GCF_019703515.2). Taxonomy (NCBI): domain Eukaryota; kingdom Metazoa; phylum Chordata; class Actinopteri; order Cypriniformes; family Catostomidae; genus Myxocyprinus; species Myxocyprinus asiaticus. Next base: position 2,931,666 of record NC_059352.1, read on the forward strand.
ATGTATCTATTTTTTTATTAAGTAAACTGTATATTTTTGATGTTGCAACTAGTCATAATTATTTGTCTTTTTTTTTTTTTTTTGGTCTTTTTTTGTCTTTTTTTTTTTTTTAACCACAGGAATTACATACTTTAGCTTTAAGAAATATTTATACATGACTGAACAAAATACACATTTTATTTGAAATCGCAAAATAAATAAATCTATAATATATATAAATAATCTAATATAAATAATCCAATAAACCTTTTTTAAATAATAATTTTATATATATATATATATATATATATATATATATATATATATATATATATATATATATATATATATATAAAGATTAATTATAATTTATTATATAATAATTATTTATATAATATCATGTAATAATTATTTATTAATATTATATTAAAATATTTAAATAGATTATTTTATATTTATGGATTAAATTTGTGTTGTTTTCTATTTAGCCAAATGATGAAAATATAAAGATCAAAAATTATAGGCTTTTTTAAGAGGAGAGTACAATGTGTCACACCAACTAGCCTTATTTTTTACATTTTGATCTTGAATTTTAAGCATAGCTGAAACTCTCACAAGAGCTATTGAAATGCAATGGTAGCTGCACTACTGCAGTGTTGTAACGCTTCATCAAGTGAATTGCTTTTGTTAGCCTTTGCTTCAGTCACTCTTTCTCTATTATAATGTCTCTGCAGCCTTCTAAAAAAAAATCTTCTAAACAGCAGTGGACATCGAGCGAAATTACCTCTCCATCATCACCGTGTTAAATATTTTACAAACTCTTAATTAAATACATGCCTCTATCACCCCCGTGGGGATTTTCATTAGGCACTTGTCGTAAAACATGGAATAACGCAAGCCGGCCTGCAATATTGCATTTTTCCCTTTCTGTCTCTATATTTCGAATCCTCCCCCAGTCGAATAAAACATGCGCACAGAAAATATCCTCCTTTTTGGCATATCAATATTTCAGAAGTAATAAAAAATACTCTGACAAAGACAGCTGTGCAATAACTTGAGAGATGAGGGATAAAAGTATTTCTTCCTGTCTGTTCGCTGTTTTTGATCAAAGGAAGCGAACATAACACGGTTTGGGAGAATTTTGTGTGTATTAGTGCAGACTGAGAGCGTAAGATCAACGCCACATCTGTTCTCTCAAGAATTAACGAAAAAATAATGACCATTTTTGAAAGATTTGCTGACTCTCGACATCCTGTGCCACATATTTCCTCTGACGCTGCTGTTTTCCCTAATGAAATGAGAACACAGAATAACAACAGCACAGCAAAAGGAGAGACACGCGCTAGCATCTTTTACCTGACGAACGACATGATTGGTTGATGTGAGCAGTCGAGCGGTTCATAGTCTGCGCTCAGACTGACTTTCTGCTTGCCTTGTGCTGCGATACTCACACTGTAAGTGGTGCGAATGTGGATTTGTCAAAGCATGAGACTTGAAATCAAAGGTTACAAGGAGGTCTGATCCTCTTCAATGGCTAAAACCACAGTAGCTTGTTTGCTAACAGACTTTCTCTTTAAAACAATAAGAATTCTCATTTCATCTGTGGCTGTAATGTAGCTGTTCATAATATTCAATTGCTCTGGCTCAATATCCAGGGAACAATTCACTTTGCAGTGTGCTAGCCCACTTCATTTTAGTCCACAGCTAGCATCAGCAAACAGGCCTAAAATCGAGGCAGACAGCTTTTTCATGGGATACCTAAGGCTGATGTCTTCACGTTGTAGTGTGGACTGGGAAGACAGAGATATCTGAAAATAATGATGCATTTGTTGTCATGTCACACAGTCATGTGATCCATTCAACCCAAAACAATCAAGATAGCGGCCCACATAGTAGAACCTTTATTGTGCCTGTTATTCACTTTGAGAGCGTTGTTAAAGATAAATGTTACTTTATGCAACCTTCACAATGCATTCCTTTAAAGGCAACGCAAAGTTTACTCGGAATTGGTGTCCAGCGACAAAACACAAGGACAATTGCGTTTTAGCCCATACATGGAACGGCGATTTTTGCATGCACAGTGAGGGGATTTAAGCATTTTCATCTGTTTTAGTGTGGACGAGCAACTTTTGGAAAACTGCAGTGTGGACGGAGAGCGTTTCAAAAACGAAAACGCCATTTTCAAATGTATCTGGATTAATGTGGACGTAGCCTTAAAACTCAAATAGAGTTTGATTTAATGTTTACTAATGTGTTAATTGGTACTTAATACATTTAAAATTAATGATTAGATTTAGCAAAACATGCAACAAGTAATCCAAAATTAATCCAAAATTAATCAGGTTAGAGTATCTAAATAGTGTAATCTAAAAGATAAATTTTTTTGTCAGTAGTGGATTACATTTCGGACATAATCTTCCCAACACTGTGTGCATGTATAAGCTTTGTGATATTTTTCCTGAAATGTATCTAGTGTAGAGCAGAGGTTCTCAATTTTTGTTGCACGTACCACACAAGGTTTGCTTACTACAACTTTGTTCTGTGCACTAAAAACAGAAAGGCATAAACAACAAGTAAAAAACATTTACTAAATTATTTCTACAAAGATTAAGTTTGTTTGAAATGCCAGTAAAATCGATAATGTAATCAGTCTTACAGAGCAGTTCCAAGCACTTTTAGACAGGAAGAAGTTTAGGGATATTTCACCCAAAAATGAAAATGTTGTCATTATTTACTCACCACCATGTGGTTCCAAACCCTATGACTTTCCTCCATTGAACACAAAAGGAGATGGCAGGCAGAATGTTTGGCACTAACTACCAAACTTTTTGCTTCACTTTTATTGTTTGGAAAAAAATTATGTTCTCCATTTAATCTAATTGCTGGCTAGGAGAAACAATTGAAATAGTAAAGACATCTCATTTGTGATTTTTCCTTATGAGTCTGTCTCATATAGTAGTATTGGCATCTTACGCAAAGATAAAAATTGGTACTTTGGTGTTGTAGGCTGCATGAAGTTGCTGCCGTAGTAGATGAGCTAGAGTTGAGGCGGTGGAAACCTGCCACCTCTCGGGTCAGCACGCTAACAAAGCAAACCTGTTAGCTGCTAGTCACAGTGGAAGAGGCTAGCCAACACAAATATATCACCTCTGATGATCATTCAGGCAAGAAAAGCCGGCGCACATGGATTCTGACACCCGGGTCACTCAAAAGGTGCGAAGAAATTAGATACACAGGGTTGGAAAGTCAAACAAGTACAAGTATTTTGTCGAAACTTAAACATTAGCCAAACATGTTGTATTTTAAAGCATGTGAGTTCTGAAATGGGTGCAAATATGAAATATGAAAAATAAAATCACTAAAAATGTAATTTGTTTAAAGTCAGTTCACATGGTAGCCATCTTGCTAACGCCTCTGGAATTTCCAGTGGGTTTTCATAAAAGTAGTTTTTGAGTAAGAATTTGGAGTAAAGGTTTTGAGTCTATAGATCACATTTCTTGAAGAGACTTTCACATTTTGTTCTAGAAATGTAAGCATGAGCGTAGTTCTAGCAGGCAGATATTGGGATTCATCTATCAGGCATCTCATCCAATCACAATACAGCCTCCACTTTAAAAGCCGGCCAGCTGTCTCTCATTGTTCGAATACTTAGTGTTTTTACTCTCGTGCATGCGAGTGAAACATTTCAGAATACATGCCTCGCTTCTGCAAGCAACAATCGCGTCATGTCGGATTATTACTCACCTTGATGTTACACTCGTCACCAGCCAGTCTACATCAGAAAAATACTAAGTTCTCAGTCTATTGTTCTTTTGGGGAACAATCATCAATGCAAATAGCTGGTGGTAGATGGGGTTCCAGGCCTTCTGCTCCACTGTTCTCAATTCTATGTTCATCATAAGCCTTAATGCACAATACCGTTTCAGCAGGAATATTCATTTACTGGAGCATTCGGTCCTCACCGATCATGTTAGGTGATTGTGTGTTCTATAGCACGGTGGACGCGTCACTCACGCATCCACGTACAGGTGCACATTTCTCAATTTTAAGTGTTTGCATGCCTGAGCATCCTCCTACTGGGGAAGCAGGTTCCTAATTCGTGCATGTCTTTACTCACAAGTACTCCAATGTATAGGGTCTGTAATATGTATATGTATATTATATCTGTAATATGATGTTCCTGCATTGCACACATTCCATATCCGCATTTCCTTAAAGAGGAAGTATCACTGTTGCTGCATGCCCTCTGACACCTAATGGCAGGCATTGCTCATTACATTTCTACATTTCTTTACCAGTACAATGCATTTTCAGCCAATACAAGAAATAATCAAATCAAAACAAAGGGTACCGTTCCTAACTACAGTTATGTTACATGTTTCGTTCATCAGAAGTTATTCTGGCTCTACAGTGTAGAGATTTGTATTATAACAGGCACTGCTAACCATTAATTATTTTATCAGTGATAGGACCATGAAACTTTCTAATTAGGCCTTCTCAACATTTGAATTCCAGCTTCATTCTCAAGTTCCGAATACAGTTCATTAAATACATCTCGGTCAAATCTCAAGCTCCTTATTATGCTCTATTTTAGTTTAACAACAGTAGATTTTATTTTAAGTCATCAATTAAATTCTGTCATTTTGCTCTGTTCTCTGCATATGTGCTCATGGTCGGGGAAGTCATTTAAAGACATTTAGTAGCAGGTAAGTAAGGCATTCGTTTTACCTTTGGTTAAAATTGTGCCGGATTAACGCTTCTTTTAAGCAGACACCGAATATCAGTCGACTGAAGCTTCACATGTCATGGATCATCCATACTCATTGTGGTTTAACACAGGCTTCAACAGAAGCTTCGACATCAAACATCCCATCATTATTCATTAGTTCCATCTCCTAGTGTCCCACAATACAGCAATGTGGTTTATCCATTTATCCAACAACCATTGAAGTGTGTGTTAACAATTTTTGGTTATCCTCTGTTTAATCAGGGAAGGTTAACAACAGTTATGGATGGTGTTAACAATTTAATATTCTTTCTCTTCTTTTTCATTTTAATTGTCATTTATTTTATTACTTTTAATTCTTATTTCATGTTCTTAATTGTTTTAAATATTTTATCTACCTTGTATTTTCTTTAAAATGTATATGTAAAGCACTTTAAATTGCCATTGTGTATGAAATGTGCTATATAAATAAACTTGCATTGCCTTGCTTTTATAATTAAGCAGTAAATTCCTTTCACATGGCAAAGCATGGTTACCTTTGCAGGGGCTTGCACAAACAAATTTTCAATTTCAAGCATGTCTACCCTCCAGCAAGGATATCGTACAATTATATCCACCTTCTAACTAGTGCCACTCACAAAAATAAATAAATAATAATTATAATATTTTGTGATAAATTTGATTAAATCCCAAGGAAAGGGGGCTCTCTTTATGGATCCATGCATATATTGTCAATTTTATCCATTTTCATGGTCGAAACTAAATGTGGGTCACTCATTTTCTTGTCCAACAAAACAGGTCCGAAGTACAGTGAAGTACACTGTTGTACAAACCCATGCACAAAAAACATTCACCCTTGTTTATCTTTCGGCAAAGGGTATTGCACAACAATGTCACCCTCACCGTAGGGCCCTCATATTACGTTCTTCATCCTTTGGCAGAGATCTTACACAAACAATGGCCGTCCTCATTGGAGGACTCATAATCAAACGTTATCTATCTTTTCGGAAAAGAGTATTGCACAACACAATTGCCCTTATCAAAGGGCCCTTACACTACTGGTCAAAAGTTTTGAAACACTTGACCGAAATGTTTCCCATGATCTTAAAAGTCTTTTTATCTGAAGGCATATGCTTAAATGTTTGAAATTAGTTTTGTAGACAAAAATATAATTGTGCCACCATATTAATTTATTTCAGTATAAAACTAAAATTTAATAAAAAAAATAAAAAAAGTTTTTGAAATTGATGACTTGGACCAAATAATAAAGAAAAGCAGCCAATAAGTGACCAACATAGATGGGAACTCCTTCAGTACTGTTTAAAAAGCATCCCAGGGTGATACCTCAAGAAGTTGGTTGAGAAAATGTCAAGAGTATATGTCTGCAAATTCTAGGCAAAGTTCTACTTTGAAGATGCTAAAATATAACACAGTTTTGATTTATTTTGGATTTTCTGTAGTCACAACATAATTCCCATAGTTCCATTTATGTTATTCCATAGTTTTAATGACTTTACTATTATTCTAAAATGTGAAAAAATATATATATATAATAAAGAATGAGTAAGTGTTTCAAAACTTTTGACCGGTAGTGTACGTTACGCTCTCATACTTTGGTAGGGATCTTGCACAAACAACGGCCGTTCTTGTCAGAGGACTCATAATCAAATATTATCTATCTTTTGGCAAAGGGTAATGCACAACATCATTGCCCATATTGTAGGGCCCTCACATTACATTGTTATCCTTTGGCTAGGATATTGCACTATTAACGTTCACCCTTGTTTATCTTCCAGCAAAGGGAATTGCACAGCAACATCGCCCTTATCGTTAGGGCCTTCACGTTACATTGCTCATCCTTTGGCAAAGAAACTGCACAAACAATGGCTGCCCTCGTCGGAGGGCTCATTTTAAATGTTAATCATCTTCAGCAATGGGTATTGTGCAACAATGTCGCCCTTATCATAGGGCTCAAATACAACATTGTTCATCCTTCAGGCAAGCTTTTTCATTAACGTTTGCCCTTATCGAAGGGCTCAAACTCAAACACTATATATCTTTCAGCAAAGGGAATTACACAAACAACTTTCACCCATATCAAAGGGCCAATCAGCATTGTCTACCCCCTGTAAAGATATGGCACAAATAAGGTTCACTCATTCACAAGGGCTCAACAATTCTCATAAGCAGCCTACCCTCCTGCAGGGTATGGCACAAAAGTAGCATGTCATACAGTTATACGCAGGTCATGTTGCATCATTCATATTTAGGCTATTTCTACTTTCAAATTTGTCCTCACCTTCCGGAGACCTGGTTGCTGTCCTGAGTCTGATCAAATTGTTTGATTTTCTTTGGGGGGCAAGGTTCAAAAGGTTCCATTCCTTTTGGGGTAAGCTCCACTCCCCTGCCGCCATCATCTCCGGCAGGATTTGACGGTTCAAGCAGCATCTGAATGCTGAACCGTAGGATGGGGCTTATGTCAAATGATATAAGTATCTTTCATTCATATTAATTTCAATAATCTTGAATCGTTCTGATAAAACATAAATTACACCATCATACCACATACATACATTTTTAAGTGTTTTTTTTCTTTTCTTTTTTTTTCTAATGGATGTTGCTAACTAGTTGCTACATAAGGACTACAACTACCACAAGGATGTAAGGTTACATGCTTGATGAAATGGCCAACCATTGTAGTCCTTATTTATCAACTTGTTAGCAACATGCATTAGGAAAAAAAAGCCTTTTGGGTTGGGGAAAGAAATGAAATTGGATAAAGATGTGTTTCTTTAGTTGTTGGAATCTTTCATTTATGGTGAACTTTTCGATTTAATGTCATGACTGAACAGCTCATTGCTTTATGTTCCAATTATGTACTAAAAGAACGGTTAATAGAACTGTAAATGAATCAGAATCAGAAACTGGAAATGGAACCAGAATATTTACATTTCTTGTGATTCACAGCCCTGTAGTACATAGGAAACATTCTGTGGTCTTGCATAACTTTAACTTCTAGCTCATACTGAAAAGTTTATCCTAAATAAACGTTCCAAAAAAGAAGAAACATCTTATTTTGAAAAAAATTAATAAAATGTTTTTGAGAAATGTGGCTGTGCATCTGTAGAGACAAATAAAAAGGCAGAGTATTTATATGTCATTAAGCATCATTGAGAGCTTCCAATGTGGCTTTTGAAGTCTGTAAAATAAAAGTAATTTTGCAATTTTCCTCTCCAATAGACATCCTCAACAGAGAATTCCACCCCAACATCTGCATATAGGGTATATTCAGAACAAATCACATTAGGAATCACAGGCCCTGTTTTGTTTTGTAACACCTCTTTAGCATAAGAAAGATCAAAACATTAATAATGAATTCATAAAGCTACGTCTCGCAATCAACGCACTTGCTCTGAGAGCACCCCTGACATTTAAACTATTAATTTTCATGGATAAAAATATATTGCATGAATATTATGTTGCATTTTGAACCAAGGAGTTTTGGTCTGTCGGGCAGAGAGGCTCAATAATTGTTTATTAATTATTCATCTGACTGAAATGGAGACTAAGACAAAACAGTCTATGCAGGGCACAATGTCTAACTGTCATTCGGAATTTAATAAGTGCTGTATGAAAAAAGAGTTTTGGGAAGTAAATAACTTAAGAGAACAGACATGACTAACTTCACTACATTTTCCAGTAGTGTGACCTGACCTGACATGATCACAAAGAAAATCGACATAACTTTTGAGAGTTCATTTACCCTGCAACTTGACTGTATGACATAATTTACAACAAAAAATACAACTCGCTTTTGGCGCCACTCTGTGGACATTTCACCCGGACACTGAAGCTCACTGAAGCTTCCAGTTTTGGCCACTAGGGGAGCAGTAATTCGAAATTCAGAAATTTGCATAGGAAGGTCTGATACATTCTAGTAAACTGGTTTGTTCAGACAAACAGTTTTGTCCATTTTAACAAACTGATAATGTTTCAGAAAAACATTACATAACCCTTTCAGAAAATTACAATTCTTACATGCTCATCTGAAATGCCTGTCTGCTTTCCTCACCCTGAATAAAACAACTGATCATATCTATGGACACCTTTAACATCTTCAATGACTCCACATATGACTCGTGATATATTTAATGTTTTCTAAAATCATATGAAAATTTGGTGTGGGTAACAGACCTACAGACCGAAATTGCACATGTTGTCAGCCACTGAATATGTCTTGTGAGACACAAAGTTTTATGCCTACAGGGGGTGCTTGACACTTTGAAAACCAAATCTTCCATGCATCCGCATTTAAACTTCAGAATGTTTTATATCCCTTTGGAGACATTTTACACTGGATAGTTATTTTGAATAAAAACTGCTAGTTGCAAGGATTCATACCTCTGAATGGAAATCTGATTAAGCATTATCTATAAAAGCATTTTTTTAAATCTTCATCCAGTAATAATAAAATGACTGTGATTGGCCTATCCTGGCAAACGCTGAGAAAAATAACAGGTACCACGTGACACCAACGTCTACACTAGAGGTGAATTGCGTGACACTAGTTGGGCGATACCAATTTGTACAATGGTGGGTGGACTTTAGTTTTTTGCCTGATTATGACAGTCTCAAAGTCACGCAATTGCAAGGTATCTCATACTAAATTACTTTCAGCATTGATAAAAAAATGTATATATATATAAACAAGGACAGATGCATGATTTGGGGGAACAAATCACCCCCTTCACAGCATTAGGGGGGACGTGTCATATTATACCCATTTACAAAGGAGGAAAAAAATCAAAATGCTTTTTTATTCTGTAGCTTTACCCCACGGCAATATTGTTAAATAAATAATTGTTGTTTTCGGCTTTAAATAAATAAGTTATTCCTCCCTTCAAAACACAAAAGGCAAAATCTAATTCTGCATGAAAGTTTGAACGGTTCGCTCAGGCCTGCAGGAAATGATTTTAACACTCTCAGACATGCTTGGCATGGGCGTTGTGAGTGCAGCCTTCTGTTCAAACTCTCGGCTGTACATGTTCAAATCCTATCAATCAGTGTTCACGCGCTTGTCTGAAGGAAGAGCCTGGCAGACTTTCAAAGCACAGTGGAAATCTTTACACTTTGCTGAGCTGCCCATATGGCGAGATGTTCTTGTCTGTGTTCGGCATGTAAAAATGCTCTTCCACTGTTCATTTCTGCAGTTCTGCTGTATGTTTTCCCCCCCAAACAGAGAAACAAGAACTTCTAATATTTATCGACTTGAGTTAGCATACGTCTGGACTTCAAAGTCTGGCATCTGGCATAAAAATGGTTTGACAGTATGACACTATATACACCGTACAAACTTTTAGACATTTTGGGTAGTATTAAACCCACAACCTTGGTGTTCCTAGCATCATGCTTTACCAGTAGAGCTACAAGAAAATGGTCTGTTATTTGAGGGAGTGATGGGTTGAATTAACATTCAGAATATCCGTGCTTCTTTGACTAGCTTTTTTTATGCAAATAGCATAAGGTCACTAGAGGCTTTTGAGTACAAGTGCAGTATTCTTGGAACACTTCATAAGACATTTCTGCAAAAACACAAGACAACTGGAGCAGTGAAAGGGCTGGTTTCGCAATTAAGCATTTTTGTTTTTAATAGACTTAAAGCTAATGGACCTTAAATAAAGATATTAAATTAAAAGAATGAACATGATACAAAAGCCACTTTACCAGGGAATAAAAGTTTTGAAAATCATGCACAAGTAATACACGAGAAAGAAATACAGGGGATAAATGTGAATTGACAAAATGAGGTGAATCTTTGACAAATCTTTTGTTGACTTCCGCCCCCAAACTGTCTACAATGTACAAGAATTGCCAAAATGAAGTGAATCTTTGACAAACAGTCATCCACTTGATTTTCACCCTCAAACTATTTACAATGAACATGATTTCACAAAATGAAGTGAATCTTTGACAAAAGTCGTCCAATGGTTTGACACCAAACTATTTACAATGAAAATGAATTGTCAAAATTAAGTGAATCTCTCACAAAAGTCATCCAGTGATTTTCGCCCCAAACTATCTACAACATACGAAAATTGACCAAATGAAGTGAATCTTTGACAAAAGTCATCCAGTGATTTTCGCCCCAAACTATCTACAACATATGAGAATTAACAAAATTAAGTAAATCTTTAAAAAAAATTCATCCAATGATTTTTTTCCCCAAAGTGATCTACAACGTACGATAACTGACAAAATGAAGTCAATCTTTGACAAAACGCTGTCCAAGGATTTTAGCCCCAAACTATTTACAAAGTACGAGAATTTACTAAATGAAATTAATCTTTGACAAAAAGTCATCCATTGATTTTCGCCCCAAACTATCTACAACGTACTAGAATTGGCAAAATAAAGTGAATCTTTGACAAAAGTCATCCAATGATTTACACCCTAAAACTATCTACAACAAATGTAAAATGACAAAATGAAATTAATCTTTGACAACAAGTCATCCATTGATTTTCACCACCAAACTATTTACAACATACAAGAATTGACAAAATGAAGTGAATCTTTGACAAAAAGTCGTCCAATGATTTTTCATCCCAAACTATTTACAACATACAAGAATTGACAAAATGAAGTTCCCTGTCTGTCACTCACTCGACGTTGTGTCAACGTAGTGACACTAGGGGTTTGATCTAGAGAGCCCCAATCACCTTTGTTTAAACTAGAAAAGGCCAATGAAAATTGGCGAGTGGAATTTGCATGCCACTCTCCGCCCCGGACATACGGGTATAAAAGGAGATGGCGTGCATCACTCATTCAGATTTTGTCTTCGGAGCCGAATGCTTGTGTGTTCGTCCTCTCACCCACTGCTACCCTGCTGGATTTTTTATGCCACATGTCAGCGGTCACCCTCGCACGGTCTTCCACCCTTCACACTTCCGAGTGTGGTGCTTCCCCTGGGCGCTTCGGCAGCCTGAGTTTGCGGGTGCTAAAAGAGTATATTCAAATAGAGTATATTTTCTCTAAAAGAGCTTGCACAAATGCTTGGCATCTTTTTAAAGATGTCCTTCCATGTTTGTGCTACTGGATGTGGCCATTATCTCTCCCCTCTGGATACCCATGAAATCTGCCTCGAGTGTCTGGGGTGCCGGCATGCCGAGGCGGCTTTCGTGGAAGGGTTGTGTTCTCATTGCGAGAATATGCCTGTGAGAACGTTGCGTTCACAGCTCACTTCCTTCTTCATGAAGCCACCGCGGCTGCTCCCCAACCCGGTCTGTCCTGGGCTGACACTCAGCTGGCCGGGTCGGCAAGCACCGCGGGCAATCTGGATGTGGACATGGCAGCGTTTCTGCCAGCTCAGCACCCGCAGACCTCCCATCCCCAGCACGCTCATTCCAGACGAGCTGTCGAGCGATGCAGGCGGTCTGCCTCTGGGCAGGTTTAATGTGTTGTTCACGGCTCGCTACGAGGATGAGCTTTCATTTGCGGCATCGGAGGGTGGGCTTCTGCTATCGGAAGTGGACGAATCTTCTTCTCGCTAGAGCTGTTCCCCTGCGGTGCCAGGACTCAGAGAAAAGAACCCCAGACGGGCTTCGAGGCGGTCCTGACCAGTCTGGCATGGGGAATTTCTCCAGCCCCACCATCGCCCCTGGGCCAGCGTGTGTATCACATCGCCAAGTGCCCTCTGGGCCTCGGCACCCACATGGTCAATAAAAGAGCAGTTTCCTCATTCCCTGGGCCAGCGCACTCGCAATGACCAGGCACTGCAAGTCTTTCCGGTCAGTTGTTCTCCATCAAGAGACAGCTGGCGAACAGGTAAGTGTGCTGGTCTCTGGGGCCGCTCACCCGCCCCAGTCACCAGCCACCATTGTGGGATTGCGAAGCAGCACGTCTCACCTGGGAGCAAGCTCTCCCCTGTGCAGAGCATCTCTTCTCAGTATGGAGTTGGACTTGGTCACTCTCAAAGCACATCTTATGACCGAACGTGCTCAGTCAGTGCGGACCTGTCTGAAGACCTTCAGGCAGAAGGTAGTGGCACCAGTGAAACAATTTCAGAGGCTCCTGGGGCATATGGCAACCTCGGTGGCGGTTATCCCCCTCGGGTTGATGCATATGAGACCGCTTCAGCACTGGCTACAGACTTGAGTCCCGAGGTGGGCATGGTGCCATGGCACCCGGCATGTGACCATCACGCCATAGTGCCATCAGTCTTTCAGCCCTTGGTCGGACCTGGCATTTCTACGGGCAGGTGTTCCCCTAGAGCAGGTCTCAAGGTGCATTGTGGTCACGACAGACGCCTCGAACTCGGGCTGGGGCGCCGTGTGCAACGGGCAGGCAGTGTCAGGGCTCTGGACAGCGCCTCGACTCCAATGGCACATCAACTGCTTAGAGTTGCTGCTGGTATTGCTGGCCCTGTGGAGGCTTCAGCCATTGATTCAGGGCAAGCATGTGTTGGTTCGAACTGACAACACGGCGAATGTAGCATACATAAACCGCCAAGGCGGCATACACTCGCATCGCATGTCACAACTCGCCCGCTGCCTCCTCCTTTGGAGTCAGCAGACCAGTCTCTGCGAGCCACTCACCTACCGGGCATCCTCAACCATGCAGCGAACGTGCTCTCATGGCAGGTAATGCTACGTGGGGAGTGGAGACTCAACCCCCATGTAGTCCAGCTGATTTGGGAGAGATTTGGGGAGGCACATGTAGACCTCTTTTCCTCCCAAGACTCCTCTCACTGCCCCCTGTGGTGCTCCTTGTCCGAGGCCCCCCTTGGCATGGATGCCTTGGTGCACAGCTGGCCTCAGGGGCTATGCAAATATGCGTTTCCTCCTGTGAGCCTCATTGCACAGAATCTATGCAAAGTCAGGGAGGATGAGCAGCAAGTCATGTTCTTTGTGCCGTACTGGCCCAACCGGACTTGGTTCTCGGATCTGATGCTCCTGACAGTAGCACCTCCCTGGTGCATTCCCCTGAGGCAGGACCTTCTCACTCAGGGGCAAGGCACGCTCCAGCACCCGCAGCCGGACCTCTGGAATCTCCACATCTGGCTCCTAGCAGGTCTTCTGCCAGCGGTGGTAGACACAATCACTCAGGCCAGGGCCCCCTCTATGAGGCGGCTGTATGCCTTGAAGTGGCATCTTTTCGCTAACTGGTGTTCTTCCCGTGGAGAAGACCCACAGAGATGCGCCGTCTGGTCTGTGCTGTCTTTCCTTCAGGAAGGGCTGGAGAGATGGCTGTCTCCCTCTACCCTGAAAATGTACGTGGCTGCCATAGCAGCTCACTACGATACACTGGACGGGAGACCCTCACGACAGTGCGACCTGATCAACAGGTTCCTCAAATGGCACGAGGAGGTTGAATCCTCCTAGACTGCACCTGATCCCCTCTTGGGATCTCTCTGTGGTCCTACCTGCCCTACAGAGAGCCCCCTTTGAGCCCCTGGAGCAGACCGAGCTCAGCACTCTGTCCCTGAAGACAGCCCTCCTGGTGATGCTCACTTCCATCAAGAGGGTGGGGGACCTGCAGGTGCTCTCTGTTACCAGCGAATGCCTGGAGTTCAGGCCGGAACACTCTCATGTGATCTTGAGACCCCAGCCCGGTTACGTGCCCAAAGTTCCCACCACTCCTTTTCGGGACCAGGTGGTGAACCTGCAAGTGCTCCCTTCAGAGGAGGAAGACCCGGCTTTGCCATTGCTATGTCCAGTTCGCGCCCTGCGCATCTATCTGGACCGCATGCAGAGCTTTAGATGCTCGGAGCAGCTCTTTGTCTGTTTCGGAGGACAGCAGAAGGGGAAAGCTGTCTCCAAGCAGAGATTAGCCCATTGGATTGTGGATGCCATTTTCCTCGCATACCAGTCTCAGGACTTGCTGTGCCCCTTGGGAGTCCGGGCGCACTCCACTAGAGGTGTTGCATTCTCCTGGGCACTGGAAAGGGGGGCCTCTCTAGCAGACATATGCAGAGCTGCAGGTTGGGCTACACCCAATACCTTTGCGAGGTTTTATATCCTACGCATAGACCCGGTTTCGACCTGAGTGTTACGCGGTAACAGCAGGTAGACCGGGCGGCCGGTTGGGTGTACTGCTTGCATTGCGCCTTTCCCCTTTTTCAAAGGTGATAATGTGCGCCTTTTTGTCCACAACAGTTCCTCGTACCTGGTGAACTCCGGACGCCTCTTTAATTCTTAAACACTGTTCTGTGACGAACTCGGCGGAGGATTAACGCCACCAGGCCCAGTACTCATGGTATTCCCCTTTTTCAGGTGAGCCCGTGTGCTTGGGCTCAGTGCTCCATGCATGGTGATTCCCCCTTGGTAATCCCGTATGATGAGTTTCCACTGTTCGGTTTCCCCTTAGGTGAACCCTTTTTTTCCCCTCGTCAGAGCTTTCTCTGCCTCGGCCACTGGGCTGCGTACCCTCTCTGTAGATAGGGTCCTCCTCTGGTATCATTCCATATGTGAACTTCCTCATTAGTAAGTCCATGTGAGGTATGCTCCATATGTTAACCTCCCTCCGGCAGGTTGTGGTCTCCATAATGCTCTCCTTCCTGGAGAGGAAAGAGCACTTCCCAGCACTATTCTAGAAATTGCTCGGCGGGGGACTGCCTCCCCCCTTAACGCGACTAGGGAGATGCCTTACCTAACTCTCTGGAAGGTCACGACGTGGTTGAGCGCTCTGTGCGAGGCATGCAGCAGCTTGCCCATGTCTACTCTTCCGTACCTTGTGACATGGTTCAGCACCAGCGGTGTTTCCTATAGGAACCCCTAGTGTCACTACATCGACACAATGTCAAGTGAGTGACAGACAGGGAAAGTCTTGGTTACTGATGTAACCTCTGTTCCCTGATGGAGGGAAAGAGACATTGTGTCCCTCCTGCCGTGGCGCTGAACCAGCCGCTGACATGGCCGGGACTCTCTATCGGCTCCTCAGCATAAATCTGAATGAGTGATGCACACCATTTCTTTTTATACCCGTATGTCCGGGGCGGAGAGTGGCATGCAAATTCCACTTGCCAATTTTCATTGGCCTTTTCTATTTTAAGCAAAGGTGATTGGGGCTCTCAAGATCGAACCCCCAGTGTCACTACATTGACACAATGTCTCGTTCCGTCCATCAGGGAACAGAGGTTACATCAGTAACCAAGACATTTATCTTTGACAAAAAGTCGTCCAATGATTATCGCCCCAAACTATTTTCAAGGTACAAGAATTGTCAAAATGAAGTGAATATTTGACAAAAAGTCATCCAGTGATTTTCACCTTAAGTTATTTACAACAAACAAGAATTGACAAAATGAAATAAATCCTTGACAAAAAGTTGTCCATTGATTTTCACCCCCAAACTATTTATAACGAACGTGAATTGCTCAAATGAAGTGAATCTCTGACAAAAGATGTCCAATGATTTTCACCCCAAACTATTTTCAAGGTACGAGAATTGACAAAATGAAATTTATCTTTGACAAAAAGTTATCCATTGATTTTCACCCCCAAACTATTTACAACGAACATGAATTGACAAAATGAAGTTTATCTTTGACAAAAAGTTGTCCAACAATTTTCACCCCCAAACTATTTACAACAACATAAATTAACAAAATGATGTGAATCTTTGACAAAAGTCATCCAATGATTTTTGCCCCAAAACTATTTGCAATGAATGTGAATCAACAAAATTAAGTAAATTTTTGACAAAAGTCATCCAATGAATGTTAATTGACAAAATGAGGTTTATCTTTGACAAAAAGTTGTCCAATGATTTTTGCCCCAAACTATTTACAATGAACATGAATTGCTCAAATGAAGTGAATCTCTGACAAAAGACGTCCAATGATTTTTACCCCCAAACTATTTACAACAACATGAATAAACAAAATTAAATGAATTTTTCACAAAAGTTGTCCATGATTTTTGGCCCCTAACTTATTAAAATGAACATAAATGAACAAAATTATGTGAATCTTTGAAAAAGTCGTCCATTGATTTTCACCCCAAAATATTTACAACGACCATCAATTGACAAAATGAAGTTAATCTTTGACAAATATTGTCCAATGATTTCCAGCCCCAAACTATTTACAGGTACAGGTACCGTGAATTGACAGGAGTGAAAATCTGACAAAAGTCTTCCAATTATTATTATTATTATTTCTTTTTATTTATTTTTTTGGCCTCAAAACTGTTTACAACAAGCAGAAAGTACATTTTCAGTGGGTGATTTAATTCACTTCACTTTGAAAGATAATTCATTTACATCAAACCCTTTTTGCTTTCCATATCACTGCTTATTTTCTTGTATTTTTGCAAAATTCATACACAAAAAACCTGCGGGCTTAATTTTTTTTACAGCTGAAATACTTTAATTTACATTTAGGCAAGGCAAGGCAAGTTTATTTATATAGCACATTTCATACATAATGGCAATTCAAAGTGCTTTACATATAAATTTTAAAGAAAATACAAGATACATAAAAAAATTAAAAAACAATTAAGAACATGAAATAATAAGAAAAAGAATATTAAATTGTTAACACCATCCATAACTGTTGTTAACCTTCCCTGATTAAACCAAAAATTGTAAACACACACTTTCGCTTATTTAGTCATTTAGCAGACAGTTTTATCTAAAGCGACTTAAAAATGAGGAAAATAACAAAACATTTGTCATACGAAAGTCCGTTCATCTGACCAATAGAAAACGGAAGGAGTGTTTGGAAAACCTGTCTGATGCCAGTGGCACAGAAATAAAACACTTCAGCTTGAAGTGAAATTAATTTACCAAATGTATTGAACGTAGCTGCCAGTGTTTAGTGCAGGGGCCAAACATTTAAGAAATAAGATATTTCATTAGTAGATTAATAGCCAGGAAAGGGTGAGAGCAAGGGAAGACATATAAAACAATTGTTTCAAATGACCGTTACTGTTAAAAGACATGATGGTCATATTTAATTCTATATCACCCTAATCAAAGTATGTGATACTGTGAGCAATAGATGACACAGACAACACCAGCATTAGCCCCTATTAATAGTCTTGGCTCCTGCCTTGACTTCACAGGGAGCAGTAACTCTGGGTAATTGTATTAATAAAATCATCTCTCTGCAGAAAACCGCACTCCATTTTCTAGCCCATCCGTTATGGCTTCCCATTTAGACATCAACTCCTCTCACACACACACACACACACACACACAGACACACACACACACACACACACTTAATGAATTACATCAGAATCTACGAGTCGCCTGTATCTCTGAAAAATGCTACACCACACTAGGGCCAGGCGATATAACTACAAATTATATCTCTATAATTTAAACTTTTTAATGATATTTGATATCTAGATATTTATGTATTTGCTCTAAAATGGCTTAATTGACTTATGTCATAAACCATCATTTTGTCCAAACAGCCATTTTGATTAAAAATGTTTAAAGCAAATTGTAAAATATATCTTAAATAATCCTTTTTCACGAAATAAACACAACGAGGAAATAAGTGTAATAATTTTCGTGTATGCACTGATACAGCAATATAGAAATAAACAAAATATGATTATACGTTTTCATATATACTTAAAATACCAGAAGCGAAGCTGAGACTTCTGTTGAAGTTTTAGAGTGATGATGCAAATTAACCGTTAAATTGTTTACTTGAAAAAATATATTTTGAACTGATCAGTTGTTGTTATTGTTTTCTTAACATTGTATCGCAACCTGCAAGGGAATTACATTTTACTTACATTTACTGGCAGAGGCTTTTATCCAAAGTGACTTACAGTGCACGTATTACAGGGACAATCACCCCGGAGCAACCTGGAGTTAAGTGTCTTGCTCAAGGACAGAATGGTGACTATGGGGATTGAACCAGCAACCTTCTGCTTAACAGTTCTGTGCTTTAGACCACTACCCCACCACCACTCTGAATTGTGCTGCAATTGTGGGGGTCTCCCTTTTACGTAAATCTCTGGGAGATTTTACACTGGTGTGTATAAATGGGTGTAGTTTATAGTGTGTGTGCTTTTCCCACTATTCTCCACAAAATTATGAATTGTTTCCACTGTGTTGACTTGTTGTTGGGCTCCATCCTATTTGGTCTGTTCACGCACATCCGCACTCCTCAAAAACCTGTAAGAACCTCGCTCATGTGTTTACATGGCCACATTATGCTGCGTTCTTGAGGAGAAACCTAGATGCGTTAAACTGCTTTCTTTTAATCCCTTAAGCGTCATTAGGAAAATCGGTGTTCTTGTTTACATGACGTTTCAGAATGCCACTTTCTGCAAAAACCCTGGAATAAACCATTTTCTTAAGTGCATGTAAACGTGGTCACTGTAATATTTATCTGATCTCATGAAAATTACGTGACTTTGGCTACATTTTCTCTAAATGATATTACTTTCAGCCATTACAGGTATCGTGGCAGTTCCGAGGTGAAATATCCATTGTGTGGTGATAAAAAACAAGTTAAATGTTCTCCCAAACAGACAGTGGCAGATTTAGGCATGGGCAACATGGACAGCCGGGAGTGGGGGGTTGCTGAACTGGGGCTTCGCCCAGGGTGCCATACAAGCTAGAACTGCCACTACAAACAGATGACATTAAAGGTTAATGCTCTATCGAGTTTTAAATTAACAAAACTGACCTATCTACCCTAAACCTTAAACCTACTGATATTGTCAGAAAAAACAAATGTGAGATGAAAAATGCAATTTTGTGGTGCTTCTATTACACTTTTGGCTCAGTTCAGCTACCGTGCTATTTGATAGAGGTTTGTGTGAAAGTGAATATAAGTTATTGTTGTTGTAGAGCCTCTAGTGTTCATTTCACCAGTAAACTGCTGGGCAATTCCAATATTATGGATGTGACATTTGCAGTGAAAATGTGAAATTTCACTTCATATATAAAGTACTCATTACTAGAATATCAAACAATTTATATGTATAATCATAGACCCCTGCAGACAGAATCCAGACATCAGAAACGTTTCAATCTAGACACGTTTTCTTTTTAGATCAGGAAACGAGCTTGCGTTACAGATGTGACAAAAATGGACACCACTTTTAGGAGAAAAAAAAAAATTGTGAATTGAAATGCACAATCTAGAAATAATAATAGCCACCAAATGTAAAAGGTTTGGCTCTCCAAAGAACAAGTAATATTTTTTTTTTATTAAATGTAATTTTCACATAAATGGGGAAAAACTGGCATTATGGATGTGACATCTCTTCATTATGGACGTGACAGTTGTGAAAGCAGCACTTACATCATAACGGAAAACCATACAAAATGTTTTAAAATCTGCAGACTTTGACCTCTGAGACATGTGATATTAAATTATAATAACCATCAAGGCTGCATGATGAATTGAAATAAGGTTGAAATCGGCATGTTGACATTGTTGTGGAATTGCCCTGCCGCGATACGTACATCAAGGCACGTAAAAATACTTTCGCAAAAATGTCAATAGCTCATACTGGCGACTCGCAAGACAAGGAATGATTCTGACACTAGTCTAATGACTGAATAAAAGTGCAATCATATCATGAACATTCAATATATCACCTAGACCTATACCACACCTGAGCACAGACTCACATACACACCTCCTAAAACACTGTCACACACACACACACACTGGTCCCTGATAAGCATTGCTAATGTTGCCTAAAGCAAGAGTAACCCGCTGAGGCGATAACAAGATCTAAGACAGCACTTTAAAAGAAATGGTTTTAGTTTGGCCCACATACTGTAGATCAAATTTGAGATTTGCGGCCAGACTTGTTCTTTATCTGTCCTAGTCAACTATCTTAATGGTATCCTTCTACTTTTTGCAATTGCATTTGAGAATTCCATCATTTAGATGCATGCCACATCTACCTTTCTTGGCTTATGTTGTGCTGCTATGGATTTCCCCCTTGCATCCTCATGGAAAAACAAACAGTTTTAAGAGTGCAACCAAAAGATATTAATGTACCAGAGGACGAAACGTACCTTTCCGACGTACAGCGGTTCTGTGCCGGTGTATTCCTCCACGACAAAGAACTGATTCCACACCCAGCCTCTCTTTACTCTTTCGTGGAACATTGGCGATTGATCGGGATTTCTCCCAGATATTCCAACACTAGTCCTTACGGTCTGAGCAGATAGCCATCCAAAGCACTGCAGAATCCCCAGAGATATTGCCAAAGCCTGGGCTCCTGCTCTCCAATAAGGAGCCATCTTTAAAAACACTCTCTCACTCTACATGGGGCAGAAGTTATAAACTCGCTCAGGATGAAGTTTCTGGATGAAACTGCTTGAGGAAAGTAAACTTCAGTGAATTTATAAATCCAATGGGATGTTTGTCATTTTGTTCAAATCAAAGATGCCACTGATTTCTCAAAAGTCAAGATTCCATTTGAGATGGATCCTTCTTGTTTGTTAAAACTTTCTTTGTTAGGTTTTTCAACTGTAGCAATTACCATTGAAGGTCATTGAAGAACTCTCTCTGCTTGTTTTGAGTTTTACTATTGCTAGTATATACAGCTATTGGAGACAACCACTAAAATCAAGACAGACACATCAATAAAAGTTGTTCTCTGGTTCTCTGGTCTCAACAATCCCATTGCAGTTATTCCGTAAGTGATGTATGGAGTCTTCAAACCTTTTAATCAATGGCCAACGCTTCCAGAGCCATATTTTTTTTTAGGACAGGACATAATCCAAGAATATTCTCTTCGCCATTTCAGCATGGCCCCTATTTCCAACTTGGCATACTTTGCATCCAAAAGAATCCTTAAATACAATGGATCCAAAAGTGTAATAAAGTAACTTTGGAGGCCACGCTATCCTAAATTAGAGTGTTCATGGTGAGATCCATGGGTTGGAGGATTTAATGAATTAATGTTGTAGCTTCCTCGAGATGGTCTCTTCTACTCAACCTGCAATTATCTGCTTTAAAAAGTGATGGGGAGTTCATGCTGACCCAGGCCAATAGACACCTGTAATAGAGCAAAAATAATTGATTAGAAATATTATAGTGATATTTTGTCACGCCAGTTAAAACTGCTATAAGCAATGTTAGCCAAAAGTTTTACCAGTCTTATGCTGCCTTCAAGTCCTTGTGAAGTTCTTACCAGTTCACAAATCATTATAGAGGGAGACTTCTTGTACACTTCTCGTAACTTTGTCCTTTTGTCAGATTTTCACATATTTTTTTGCTTTAAATCAAAGTTTGTAATGTTGTGATTCACTTTGGTGCTAGTTGGTTTGGTTCATGGCTTACAACTCTTTTAAAAAGGATTTCATGAAATTCCCATGGACAAAAATGCATAGGAAAAATACTTCCAAAATCAAGATGGCTGAAAAAGTGGGTGAGCACTGTAGCACTCTATTATGACGTGATGTGCATTCAAATAAATTTGTTTGAAAAAATTGACAAGTTGGCCAATTATATATTTCTCTTTTTAACAAACTGACAAAGAAAGGAAGCTTTTTAGAATTAATGCCACAAAATGAGTTAAACAATAGACATTAGGTGTATAATTGATGCTTGCCCCAATAGTGGGGCATGTTGTCACTTATATGGGGTAAGTTGTCACAATGGAACTGGCCATTAAACCATTGGCATAGGTTTCATCAGAACATTGGTGGGGACACTTCCCCCCATCAACCAACCACATATATACAGTATATCATAAAAAGTACAGAAATTATAAAGCACAAAATGTCCATTAAACTACAACAAGAGAAAAGGTAATCTAATATATATATATATATATATATATATATATATATATATATATATATATATATATATATCAAACCAGTTTTGTGACAATATGATCCAACTTCACTTTCATAAAAAATACCTTTGTCCTCAGCACACGATTAAACCTTTTGTTAAAAATCTGCATTCGTAATGTAGTTGATTCTTGCCTTGTAATGTATCAGTTAAGCTTGCCTGTTTTCCCAAGAACTATAACAAGAATATAACAATAGGGAAAATTAACTTTTTTCTTTTATCTTATTGTTTCAAACCAACATTCACAACCGCTTCTAGAGAAAACACATATTTGCACAATTTGACTTCTGACTCTAAATCTTACCATTAATGAGATATACAGTAGCCCTAGTGACAACTTCCCTGTGCATACTTTCTACCCTTCTCACGAACACAGTGTTTTTACTGGAATGACGCACAATGGCAAATGTCGAGGAGAGAGAACGAGCGAATGAATGAGGGGCATCTCTTTCGTGTGCTCTGGCCTGAAGCCCGTCGTTCGGTGGTGATCTGTCTCTGGCTCTGGTTTCGGACTGTCACGGCCCCTGCTCTCCATCTGGCGCCTGACCAGAAGTAGCAGCCATGTTTTATAATCAATCCATGACCTAATAGGTCATGAATGAGTGCGTCTGGCTTGCCAATAGTGTTTTTGGTGGTAGCAGAGGCATTACGACTGTATCAGAGCACTCTGTGTCACTCAGCTTCAAACAACACCAGCCTTCGGCACTCACCAGACTAGTACTGAAACATGATAATTAACATTGTCCTAGTTAGTCTCACGTAAACAAACATTTGACTAAACGACATAAGGCCTGGTTCACAATGCAGCTTATTCTGCCCAAGAATATTCCATGTCAAATCAACCAATTTTCGGAGACTTGGTGAATTTCCAAATGAATGAGACTCCAAAAATGTAAAAAATAAATAAATAAATAAATAATAATTTTTTTTTTTTTTTTTTTTTAATTAACGTCCTCTTATATTCTGGTTCAGAACAAACATTTTGCATCTTTATTTGTAAGGCCCTATATGATTAAATCCATAGATATGGGGCTCTCAGTGTGGCTCCATGTGTTAATTGTTAAATGTTACCCATTTTCAATGGTCGAAATCCAAATGTGGGTCATGAAAAAACAGCATAAGGACTGGTCCACATTGTAGCTTATTCTGTCCAAGAATCGGGTGACCATTTAGACAGGAAATATGTAGGGTTATTCCATGTCAAATCAATCAGATTTCAGAAACTTCCCTAGCTAAAATGATAGATTTTGTAATACTTTTTTAAGAAAGATATAAGTTTATCTTTCTTAAAAAAGAATTAACAAAATCTATGATGATGACGAAAGCCAACATATTAAATGTCACAGATCAGTATTAACTGAGTAATCCATTATTTCTTAGAGGGGGGTCAAAAGAATGTTTTCACTTATGATTTGGAGCAAAACTACAGGTCACAAAAAAATAACTTTAAAAAGGAGGTGCATCATTATTTTATTTTTACACAAAGATACGTAGGTCTATTACTAAAATCAGTTGATTGCAGCACCCCTTGTTGCATTATATGCCAATAGTAAAAGTCCATAGATGGAAGAAAACAAACAAACATTTTTGTGTGATGTTTTTAGTTAGAGTTAGAGTGCCTATTACTCAAGAAGTATTAAACACATCTTTTTTCTCCCAATTTGGAATGCCCAATTCCCAATGCACTCTAAGTCCTTGTGGTCGCATAGTGATTCGCCTCAGTCCGGGTGGCAGAGGACGAATCCCAGTTGCCTCCGCGTCTGAGACAGTCAACTCGCGCATCTTATCACGTGGCTTGTTGAGCACGTTGCCACGGAGACATAGCGCGTGTGGAGGTTTCACGCCATCCACCGCGGCAACCACGCCCAATTCACCATGCGCCCCACCGAGAACAAACCACATTATAGCGACCACGAGGAGATTACCACATGTGACTCTACCCTCCCTAGCAACCGGGCCAATTTGGTTGCTTAGGAGACCTGGCTGGAGTCACTCAGCACGCCCTGGATTCGAACTAGCAAACTCCAGGGGTGGTAGCCAGCGTATTTTACCACTGAGCTACCCAGGCCCCCTTATTAAACATATCTTAATATCCTTTTAGATTATGATTTAGAACAAACTTTACTTTTTCTATCTTAATTTTTAAGGCTCTATAAAGTTAAACGCCAGAGATATAGGGCTCTCAATGTGGCTCCATCCATAAATAGTTAAATTTGACTCATTTTCACAATCAAAAACCAAATGTGGGCCACATGGTATAAAGCCAGTTTTTCTTGTCCAACAAAACAATGGTTCTAAAGTAAAAATAATGTTGAAACTAGAAATGTAACTTTATTTATTCACATAAAAACAAAAGTAAAAATTTGAATTTCAGAAAGTGCATCTACAAATCTCTGGAATATATCATTAGTGGTTTAATGATACTCTGAAACTCTACTGTAATTGTACTGATTGTCTGTCAATCGTAGAGATTACAAACTTGGTGGGAAAGTGGGAATAGAGTTTGCAGACTAAGAAAGTTCTCTCCAGTTTTTGTTTACAATGCATCAGATATCTCCAAGAGAGCCAGTCCCTTTTAGTTAATTTATTCCTGCAATATACCCCATCGTAATAAGAGGCAAACTCTCTATACTCTGAAATGTTCAAGAGAACGGAATGAGGGCGATTTGAGGGACAATTTCACACAGCTTTTGCCTTTTCTGTTAACTGCCAAAGGATTTAGAGTTATGAGCAAACAGCCGAGTTTGGAGAACTACTTCAATAGAGAGCATACACCCCAAAAAAATATTTGATACAAATGGTTTATAATTAATCATACAAACTTGCTCAAGTCTAGTATAAGAGTATCCGTTAGCAAAAGGGGCAGGAAAACTCTAGATAGTCTAAAATGAATTAATCTCCACTCGCCCTAAACCATTTTTCTTTGAGGAAAATAGGGAATAAACAACATTACTTTGAAGTCAGCTCGCTAGAAAAAAAAACATTGCACACTAATAGCAAACATGAAAAATATTATGTTTGATTAATCTAATGTAAGCATTAGCTGTTGATGCATTTGACTGATAATTTTGATTGACATATTAGCACAAGTACCATCCATTTAAAGTCATAACACAAAATTGTATCGGTTTTCTAATGTTATTCTGTTTGTAATACTGTTACTCTGTATAAAAACAGTTTACACATTTTAAGGATGAGTAGTTAGTACCTATCTTATTTTAGATGATACGTGTGACCCGAGTCACCGCTCGGCCTGAGATGCTAGTTGAAGCAAAGCTAAATGTCAGACATGTCAAAGCCCCTCAACATCAAAACCAGTGAACAGTTAGTGCAGAAAACTTCTGTCAATAGTAATATCAGCCAAAGAAGAATATTTCCAGTAAAATAACTAGTTTGCACAAGCTTAAAATATATAAATCTTTAGGCTACTGCAGGTGGCTAATAAGCTAAACAAGCTACCCTGTTCCAAACTGTGAGTGTTTATCTTTAAAAACTCTGGCAGACGTGGTCAAAAGGACTTCGTGGTTTCACTCTTTACCACCTGCTAAGATGCTTGTAAGGGTACTGTGTAGTCAGCTTCCGATAGGTTTGATCCTACTGCTGTGTACAGTAATTGCACATAGCCCACTGGTATTTTTAGCGATAACTGTGGCCCAAATGCCTTTATAACCCCTACGGAATGTATTAGGACCATATGTATTTATACATATTTTTAAAATAAAGCTATGTACATATACATACATGTATGTTTCATATATTTTAGTTTGACATTTTCTGAAGGGTTTTTACACATTACATGTGGTGAACTGTAGTCTACAAAGTATTTTCCGTACATTGCATCACCATATCTGTTCTCTGGAAATTGAACCCATGGCATTTGTGCTGTTACCACCAGTAGCTATAACATACATATTATATTATAATATAACTATTTAACCCTTTAAGCTTGGATTGGCCCACTGGGGAAAAAAAAAAATAATTATCAAAATATTAATAACTACAGTCTTGACCAACACAAAATAGGTATTGTTTTAAAGCTTAGAAGCCGTAATTTACAATCCATGTAGGCATTATAAACAAAACTGAACCAGTGCATTGAAATTTGCAGACAAATCAGAAGTATTTTGTTTTGGTAATTTATTTAAAAATTGCACTGTACATATTATTGTAAATGGTTAATTGATCAAATAGCCATGTGTCAAATGTCATTGAAAAGCTCTCAAAAAGTAGAATACAACCAGCCTATTTGTTTTACTCACAGACACAAAATATAGCGAGTACTAGTGAAGTAAATGCCTTTAACATCCATGTTACATGTAAACAGGTGATTTCTCTTATATCTTTACGAAAAATAAACAGAACATAAAATATTAGAGGAGGCGATTATCTTTAAAACTAGCCCACACACAACATAATCACATGCATAGGTCATTCGATAATCCACACAAAGCACAATGTGCATGAAGCACATAATGTGCTATCTGGCAAAAACATTTTAGCTTTCCTGGATCAGATGACTTCATCTGAAATTATATAGTACTTTGTCCAGCGACATGGAATGCTTAACCAATCGTTTTAGAATTTAGATCACTGCAACCAGAGGTGGAAGTCATCCAAATATGGGCAGAGAGGATTGTTCACTCTAATTAAATATGGCCAGTAGGGGATGGGGCCAAGCACATGACATAGAATGGAACTGAATGAGATCTTGTTTCTCATGCCTGCATGCTTTGGAGAGAGAGCATACCTTTAGCCATTGTTGTATTTGCATGTGTAATTAGTTATTATGTACAATTATTATGTTTTATTTGTTTGGAGAGAACATTTTTGGACATGAGGATAAATTATTTTTGTAATACAATAACTTTTGTTTGCTTTGTCATATCAACACACAATCAACAATAATTTACCCTCTTTGTTTTTTTTTTTTTTTTTTCTTTCTTTTTTTTTTGTAGCGTTATAAGCATTTAATTTTGGGCAAGCCTCTGTAACACTGTAACTGTATCTAACCAACTGAATTGATTAGACATGTCAAACTAACCAAACTGAACCTCTTGCAGTTAACTACTTGCTAGCAATGGCACATGCAAACTGCTTGTTACTTCAAGACGTAACCCCAGCACTATTTCCTGTCATAGGATAACACATATCCTGAAGAACAATTCCCTGGCCTCGTCTGCAGGCGCTGTAATCTTTTAGCCTTACGGTTGTGACACTTCGACCATGCTAAATGTTGTTGTTTTTCTTTCATTCTGAAACCCTCAAAAAGACCATTAATCATGTTCTCTGCCCAATGGCACTTCGGCTGCTGCAGTGCAATTGGGCCATTGCTTATCTTCACCTCCCTGACCACTGTTTGTTTTAAGCATTAGGGTTACCGCTCTGATGCATTGAATTAATTTATTAACGCTTTTATCCAATTAGTGCTCCTTCATGCTATTAATCAGATAGCCCCCTGTGTAAGTCTCTCGCAGTGGGCTGCAGCGACGCAGACAGATGCTGTGAGTTCAAGTTCATGATATATAAACCCCCCTCTTCACTCACCAAACGCACCTGGCTGCCTTTCACCGAAGACATTGCTCTTGGGCTTAACACATTTTGTTGGATTCTTGCTGAGTACAAAGTTTCCACTGTGAGAAATGCTTCTCAGGTAGATCACCTACATGTAAGTGTATTTGCATGCTGCAGTCTTTTAAAATACAAGAAAAAATCAAAGAATCTGCAATGACTTAAAAATAATTTTGTGTCATGAAGGACAACAAATTTACTGTTGCACGGATGCATTCATTTAACAAGAATAAGAACCAAGGATCAATACAGTTGAAATGTAAATTAATGTAAAATAAATTCTGATCTATCTATTTAGGGCCCAAGGATTGAAAGTACAGAGACCCTATTTTCTTCTAAGGATATGATTATAAGGGCCCAAGCACTGAAAGTCCGGAGACCCTATTGTTCTTCTAAAGATATGATTATAAGGGCCCAAGCACTGAAAGTCCGGAGACCCTATTGTTCTTCTAAGGATTATTATTATTATTAGGGCCCAAGCACTGAAAGTGCGAAGACCCTATTGTTATTCTAAGATTATTCTTTTTCTTCTTCTTTTCAAGGTTTTCGGTACTTTTGGGGTACTTAACATGCGTGAAAACTCTAGAAAGTTTGCACACACATCAGAGTTGTAGCACATCCCTTTTGAGCTACCATCACCAAACTTTGTACACATATAGATCTCATCAAGCCAGACAACATTCGTGCTGACAGTCATAAGCTCGGCCTATCACAT
Organism: Myxocyprinus asiaticus; assembly: GCF_019703515.2. NCBI lineage: Eukaryota > Metazoa > Chordata > Actinopteri > Cypriniformes > Catostomidae > Myxocyprinus > Myxocyprinus asiaticus. Next base: position 2,960,448 of record NC_059352.1, read on the forward strand.
TTATGTGGCTATTATGGGTCACGGACATAGCGTCACTAACTGGCAGCAGGAATGTATGGCACTTTTAGCAGACTTTGAAATAGTCCTCCTAGTGATTTACATGAATACAGCTACCAATTGATAGGTCGGCATGCAAGTAAACTCAATAAAATAAATAAAGAATTAATAAACTGCCAGACCTTTCCATTCTGTGCATATAGGTCGTAATGGTGTTAGACACAACAGCAACACAATCACAACCAAGTGTGCAAATAAACATGAAGTGCACGTGACTGCCTGCTGTTGTCCTTGAAGCATGCAATAACCTCAGCTTATTACGACCTTATTAAAGAAAAAGATTATAACCCCATAGATAACTTTGTTGCCTTGCACAGAGGTGCTGACTGCATCTCGCATGAAGAGATTGTAGGCCAATGTGAACATCCAACGTGACCGCCAGCTGGTGCGCCGCGAAGTGCGGCGCTTTGAACAGAGGCTGTGTGAACTATCGGTCGTCATGTTTAACCTGAATTGCTTACAAAATTGTTTAGAATAATGTCAAATGTCAAGTGCATGATTTACACATATGCACGGATTTTCTGATAGCCTAACCGGATGGAAATTGACCCATGGTACTTAAGCCCATTATCGCTGCTTGCAGCTATATTTATTCTTCTTAATGTTATATTTTCAAGGCTTACTGTACTTTTGAGGTACTTAGCATGCGTGAAATTTCATGATATTTTGCATACACATCAGAATTGTTGGCCATTAGGCCTGAGCAAAAGTTGACACATGGGCAGTGGCGTGGGGGGACTATGTAGCAGCCACCTTGAAAATGAGCATGTAAAGTGGGCTCTGTAGCACCGTCAGTTTCATCTACAGTCACCAAACTTGCTACATATATAGTTCTCATCAAGCTGGAACAACTTTCAAAATTACAGTCATTAGCTCCACCCAACAGGAAGTCGGCTATTTTGGATTGAATGTGAATTTTTTGAAAATTGCAGGCTCTGAACTTTTGAATACTCCTCCTAGAGGATTCATGTGTCTGGCACCAAACTTAGACAATATTATGCCAAGACATTGAAGATGCTAAATTATGAACGTATTTGTGATATATTGAATGGTGTTGCCATGGGAAGGCAATAAATTAAGGGCACAAATGTGAAAAAGGAAATTCCTTATATCTCCTGTGTGCATTGTATGATTTTGATTAAAATTCAGCTGTATGTTTGGTAATGGAGGCTTATCACATTTATGTGGCTATTATGGGTCACGGACATAGCGTCACTAACTGGCAGCAGGAAGTATGGCACTTTTAACAGACTTTGAAATAGTCCTCGTGTTTACATGAATACACTACAATTTATATGTCTGCATGCAAGTAAACTCAATAAAATAAATAAAGAATTAATAAACTGCCAGACCTTTCCATTCTGTGCATATAGGTGTAAGGTTTAGACACAACATTAACCAATCACAACCAAGTGTGCAAATAAACATGAAGTGCACGTGACTGCCTGCTGTTGTCCTTGAAGCAGCAATAACCTCAGCTTATTACGACCTTATTAAAGAAAAAAATTATAACCCCATAGATAACTTTATTTCCTGCACAGAGGTGCTGCTGCTTCTCGCAGAAGAGATGAGGCCAATGTGAACATCCAACATGACCGCCTGCTCATACGCCGCTAATGCCTCGCTCACAGAGGATGTGTGAACTTGGTGTCATATTTAACCAAATTGCTACAAAATTGTTTAGAATAATGTCAAATGTCAAATACATGTGTCCACCTTGCACTGTTTTCTGAAAGCCACCGGATGGAAATTGACCCATGGTACTTAGGCCCATCATCGCTGCTTGCAGCTATATTTATTCTTCTTATTGTTATTTTTTCAAGGTTTACTGTACTTTTGGGGTACTTAACATGCGTAAAAACGTAAATTTTGCATACACATCAGAGTCGTCAGCCATTAGGGCTGAGCAAAGTTGCAGGGGGAAGGGGCGTGTGGGGGTACTATGTAGCAGCCCCTTGAAAATGGGCATGTAAGGGGGGCTCTGTAGCACCATCATTTTCACCTACAGTCACCAAAATTGGTACATATATAGTTCTCATCAAGCTGAACAACTTTCATACTCACAGTCATTAGCTCCACCCAACAGGAAGTTGGCCATTTTGGATTTTCTGAAAATCGCAGGCTCTGAAATTTAAATATTCCTCCAAGGGGATTCATGTGACTGGCACTAAATTTGTGCAACATCATACCAAGGCATTGGAGATTCTAAATTGCAAATAGATTTTTGATATTTTGAACAGTGTCGCCATAACAAAGCAATAAATGTATGATGAAAAATGGGAAAAAGGAAGTGCCTTATATCTTCTGTGTGCATTGTGTGATTTTGATGAAAATTCAGCGGTATGTTTGGTTTGGTAATGGAGGCTGATCACATTGATGGGTCACAGTCATAGCACCACCAACTGGCAGTAGGAATTATGGCACTTTTAACAGACTATGAAATAGCCCTCTTGTGTTTAAATGAATTGCTTCAAAATTATTTAGAATAATGTCAAGACACTGTTGATGTAAAATTGTAAAGGAATATTTGATATCTTAAATCCTGTTGCCATGGCAATGCATTAATTGTTATTATTCATATCTTATTATATTTGGGTGTTTTTGAGGCACTTGGCATGCTTAAAATTTCATGAAATTTTGCACATACATCAGAGTTGTTTTTCATTTTATCAAAATGTACTTGCGCCCCACCCCCCCCCCCCAAAACAACTTTCCTTTTTGGATGATATCACCAACCCCTCTTATTTTTTAACCCTTCCCTCCAATCACCTACCTCCACGCTGGCAACACCCACTTTCCCAAGATCCAATCAATTCTTGATGGATAAAATCAAGCCTCGACCTACATTGTTTTTCACTGAATATCCTATTTCACTTGGAAATGTCTCACATCACCGAAGTAAAATAAGCTGCGAATGCTGTTTCATGTTGACTTTAAATGAAAAAAAAAAAAAAAACATTCCAAATATCAGACTGATTAAAATCTGGGAGGATATAAGAGAGAGAAAAAAAACAGTATTTGGAAACTAATAGCCTGAGGTTAATAAGCAGCGCAGTCGCTCTTCTCTGGCTGTGCAATGTTTTGATGTGTCATCCGATTATACATTTGCCAAGCACTCCCGCAAGCATGTATCAACGCATGAAAGCGTGCATCAAAGCCAAAACCACACCGAGTTCTAATGACTGGAGTCATTTGAATGAACCCAGATACCATAGTCAAATTCCCAAACTTGCCTTTTACAATCCAACTTTTATTTATTCATATACTGTATATCATTTCTGTGATATTTCTATATATATGATGGCTAACGAACAAAAGAAACCAGCCGAGACAAGATAAAAACTAAATACAGGCTTAAATTAGTGCTAAAAGTTTGGATGGTTAAAAAAGTTTTAAAACTACATTTTCAATATGTTTGAGTAAGTTTTGAATAACTATATCATAATTTGCATTATTTATGATTCCAACGGTTTTAAATAGAATCATTACGAAGACTTGCTCAAAATATTGATTCGTTCGCATTAATGACCCATAAATGACCTCTTTACACTAACTAATATATATATATATATATATATATATATATATATATATATATATATATATATATATTTATTTATTTATTTACGGAGTTCCCACAGTCATGAGAAATTAGGAAATATCAGGTAAATTTTAAATAATGATATCCATGCCTGGCAAAAACATGAAAATTAATACAATCTTAGTTAAAATAAAGTTATGTAGTGGATATAAATGATTCTTAAAAATGCTTATCTAGTAATCACAAACAATCTGAAAAGTCACGGAAATTCATCGTTCATAAATGGTCAAAACCTTTGAGAACCGTGAAAAAACTTTGGTGTATAATCCATCCATCCATCCATCCAAAATGATTGTCACTGTACATTTACCTGACTGTTACATTCTCTATACTGTTGAAAAGTAATAAGGTTAAGGAATCTAAAACATCTATAAAATAGTAAAGATTTTACTAAACAAATGTACGTATAACGTAAAGGATTCTGAAATATTTTTACTTATCTAAAGCTGTAAACACCTAAAAACTTTTTTGTCCATTTTGTACATTTAAGAGTCTATCCAAATGAACAAAAATATATGTTTAAATGTTACATACACAATAGCAACCAAAAATCCTAAGATCAGACTGGTATGCTTGAACATTAGAGTTGGAAGATAGGAAATAAAATGAATAAATAAACACACAAAAAACTCAAAACTTTCTCCTAACCATAGCGTGCCATCAGAGTAATTATCACATGCTAGCATGTCCAAACAAGTTAACGCCTACAGTTTACGCTTAGAAACCCAAATATCTGGGCACATTGCATCGGCCAGCCCTCCCAAACACCTGGAAATGCATCAATACTTCTAGTGTCATTCCGTGCTTCCATTTGGCTGCGGAATACAAGCTCTAGAGAGCCACTATTATGCCCTGGAATGGGGATCCGGTGAGAAGAAGCCCCTTTCCGAAACACTATTTCCTTGGCAAAGTGGAGCGGCACATGTTCAAGGGGGGGTGAAAGTGGACTCGATTGGCAGACTGCGGCTGCTGTAATGGATTGAGCATAAAGAGTAAATGCTGCCCTACCGTATGCTACCTCTCATTACGCCCCGTGTTTGCTCACAGGGAGTAATGAGAGGAGATGTATATTGTCACAGCCTCAGAAAAGCTGCTTGGCTAATTACGTTAATTGTAGCTTGCTGCCTACTCCCCGATTCTTTCCTTCTCTGTGCGGTTATTACCGACAGCGAGACAGCAGCCATCCTTCAACCCAGTCCATCTTCGATTCACTTTAGACTCTTCTGTTCTATTCTTTGGATTCCTTTCACCCTATTATTGTCTCGCTCTCTGTCTGTCTGTCTCTCTCTGCGGGCATTCCAACCTGCCAGCTGTGCAATTACTCAGCCGCTCATGTCATGAGCAACTTGCAGGAATGGAAGGGCACTGACCAGTGATGGGTGTTGGAGGGTGGGTAGAGAGGCAAAGACATGGAAGCCCCTGGCAAAGTTATCCATGCCAGCCATTTGACAGCTGTCCGCAAGCTCCACTGGGCCCTCACCGGGGTTGGGGGCTGATGGTGCCAAACATCAGTCAGACCCTCAGATAGGTGACCACTTTTCCAATGAAATGATCTGAATGATCATGATTAAATTGCTGATTAATCAAAAAATAATCTCAGATATCAACATTTGCTGAGAAAAGCCACCAAAGGAAGACAATACATTACATTATTGTGGCAGTTGAGTAAAGCATTGAATCAACAATACAAAAAGTGGCTTTAGAAGTAAATATATTGTTTGTTTTATGGCCACATAACTGAATATGAGCCTATTACTTGGCTAGAATCCACAGCGTTCCATTTTGGGGATAAAACAGCATCCAAATATGAGCAATAAAGTTACAATCTCATCCATGTCAATATGAGTTTCTGTCTTACCAAGCGTCGACAACAACAAGCACCGCTAAATTTTGTCGACCTCTTGGTTTCTATTTATGCAGCAACTCATTGGACCAAAATGTTTCTCTTCATGTGTAATAAAAATCAAACATGTATGATAAATCTCAGGATATATAAATCCCAGGAGATCAGCAGTTACATAAATACTCAAACCAGCCCATCTGACACCAGCAATAATGCCATGCTCAAAATCACAGAGATCACATATTTTCCCCATTCTGATGGTTTATGGGAACATTAACTTAAGCTCCCTGACTTGTATCGTATTTATTTTATGCATTGCACTGCTGTAACATGATTGGCCGATTAGATAATTGCATGAATAATTAGGTGTACAGGTGTTCCTAATAAAGAGTTCATATTTGTGCATACATATATCAAATCAATAGTTTTTTTTCCACCATCATTTTATTTTGATTACGTCATTTGCAATGCTTGTAGTTCATTCCCTCAATAAATACTTCTTTTACTTTTGTCTTTTAGTCCAATTTTCAAATACTTTTTTGCATTAAATCAAAGTGTGTTATGTTGTGATTCACCTTGGAGCTGGTTGGTTTGGTTCATGGCTTTTATGAAGGATTTTATGAAATCCCTATGGATAAAATTAATGAGAAAAATACTTCCGGAACCAAGATGGCTGCAGAAGTGTCTGGGCACTCTTGCACTTTATAGAGATTGATTGTGAAGCTGAGAAACATCAGATATTGACAAATCACTTAAGTAGGACTGTCACGATTATTAAATAATCGTCTGATCGGGGTTATTTGATCTAACAGCGGTTATTTCAGATAACCACAGTTATTGTGCACTTTACATCCCAATCATATTTTACTGTCCAAATAAGGGAATAAATGGCGCATTTGAGTGTCTTATTCAATTGAACTTTGACTGTCTCAATGAGCAGCACCATGGACCGCACTGAGTGCAATTTCCGAAGTGCCATGATGCACGCACCGTCTGTAGAGGTTCACGCCTAACTCCCGCGAAAATATAAATGAGGATTTTAGTGAATGCAGAGCTCACTTTAGTTAATCATCATAACCGTAAAAGCCCTAAAACAGACAATTAATTTCCATATTCATCATAATCGTGAAAGCCCTAAAACAGACAATTATTCGCCATAATCGCGCTTATTTTTTGACAATTAATCGTCAGCCAAATTTCATGATTGTGGCAGCCCTACTCTCAAGTTTAACAAGGACAATAGTACAATAATGTTTCCTGCAAGGCATCATGGAACAAAACCAGGTCATCATTGTATAAAAATGAAGAATATTGTTTTTCAACTAAAACTAAAATGAAATTTAAAGTAAATTTAAAAACAGTAGTATTACACAAGTTTGAAAAAAGCAAAACTATCTTTAAATACAGATGAGCACAATTTAATTTGGATTAAACAACATGCAGTCACTTAATATTTATCTCCAGTTCTTCTAATATTGATGTGCTCATAAGAGAGAGAAAACATCTCTGATTGAGAAACAAGGTGTGTTCTCTGTACTGATTGACATGAAAATTGACAGAGAATGAAAATGCAAATTGATTGAATTGAATAGAGTACTTCGGGCAAATGGTTAAAATCTTCTTTCTGGGTCATTTTGATGTGTCAGTGTTAAATGTTTGGTTTGACCTATAGTATCTATTCAAGATCTTACAGGTACAAAGTTTAAGAATGACTAAATTAATATCTAATTAAATAATCATAATCATCTTTCCCTCTAAAGCTCTGAAATGGACTATAAAAGTTGTATGGCAAACAAAAATGGTGCATTCACACCACTGATGATGCCAAAAGTAATTGGCTTTTGTGACCAAACATCATTGATGTCAATGACAGCATGTTTAATTTGAGAATAACAGTGCATGGAAAGATTTTCAGAGCTTGAAGTCTTAAATTTCGGTCTGTTCTTCACCCAAAGCTAATGAATGGATTCAGAAAATGTTGAGTATGTCATACAGACTACTTTTATGATACAGTACTTTGATGATTCTTTTTGTCCTTTTTGGAGCTCACTTTCATGTATGGAAAAGTGCGGCATTGTATTTCACGCATGAAAGACATTCAAACGGGTTTGGAATGGTATGAGGGTGAGCAAAGGATGACAGAAATGTATTTTTTTTTGGGATGAATTATTCCATTAAGCAGCTTCATTAAAAAGATAACATTTTCAATGCCTAAGAAAATGACATGCTCAAATCAGTACGTCTCGCATATCGATTCCTAAATATGTGGCATTGAATGAGATTGTTTTGTTGTTTATCGTTTTAAATTCATTCAAATGTAAACTGCAAGCTTAATAATACACAAGAATAGAAAACGTATTCCTTTTGTGGCGGAATAAATAAGCCAACGAAAGCCTATTGTGTTAATCCGTAACAGCGGCTAAATCTGAGCTATTCAAACTTCAAATGCTGCATTGTGTAAACAATCCAATCGAAGCGACTGTCAGCATGCACAACGCATACAGCGATGGAATCTTCGCAAGAAGACACCAGAATAATATGTTAATCTGGGAAAGACTGGTGGCTTAACCTCATTTGATTCACCATTCCATTCCGGACCTTTTCCCATCTCAAAGGGCATCCCCTCTCTAGTGCCATTTCTCAGTGGCAGCAGCACTCTCCTACAATGCAGTTAGGGATAGGAATTAAAAGGAATTTATGGATTTTGGTTCCAATTCCATAATTCTTGAACTGTTCAAGACCCATTAACTGAACCTAAAGTCATGAAAATCGATCAGATATGGTATTTTTTTTTAAATAATGCAAGTGGTTCTGAATAAGAACAAAGTTCCTTTAAAGCAAGCCAATTCACTTGGCAGCCATACTGGTTATATTTCTATTTTGAGTCATCCAAGTACAGTTCCTGACTCGAGAAAGACAGAATTTTCCAAAACGGTCAGTCAAGATTGCATTCAAATAAGCAATAAAATCTGACAACAATGGTATCTTAATAGTATTATTATTTTTTTTGTTCAAAAGACATAAAAAAAAACAGATTGTTTTCAGGCTGGTCCAGCTAATGCACATGCACATTCTCGATTAAACTGACAGGTGATGCCTCTATTAAAAAATGTGATTGGCTGTATGGCGGGACAACAGCCACGATACTGTTTTAGATTTCTCCCATTATTTTATACACTATATATTAGTGATCCCTCTCCAAGGAGTTCTCGGTTGTCAATAACAGAGTTGGAACATCTCCTTGTTGCAGACTCCCTCCTGAGGTGAGCACCGAGCCATACAATTCCCATTAGTCCAAGCTGCGGTCACTGAGGGTTGAGCTCTGAGCCCAACTCAGCTCACCTTTAGCTGATCAACTGACTGACTCTGGACCAGGTAGGGGAAAATAACCTTAACTCAGAGACCTTTGACTAAACAAATGTACTTAAATTGGGGGCTGGGGGATGCAGGTCCACTTGTTTCCACACACCAGGGAAAATAAGTTAGAGTGGAAATACCCTGATAAACAGTGAAAGTCCACTTGTTGTGTGACCGCAAGAGTAGGCATTCTTGAGGACCGAGTGGATGGGTAAAAGAAGAATGGATAAACAGGAACAGTTTTCAGTGGGAAAATCGAAGCTATTTCTTTATAAACAGCATTTGAACAGATCAATGTACACTAAATACCACTAATAGAACTAGAAAACACCATCATTTATTTACTGTAAGGGGTTGTCTTTTTAACCTTAAGCCCAAAGTATACTTTGGTTTTGACACAAACGCTTAGCGTCTGTGTACAGTCGAACGCTAGCCTTTAAAATTATTTGACTGTGCGTATATACACAGGCGGTTGGCACATGTGCGCTCTGTCTGCTATGAGTGGACTATTTCTCTTCTGACCTCCTCACACATGCGCTCTTGAAATGCGCATTCACTGTTGTTTACATTTATATTTATGCATTTGGAAGATGCTTTTATCCAAAGTATACATTGTATCAGTTTGTGTGTTCCCTGGGAATCAAACCGATGATATTGGCGTTGTTAGCGCAATGCTCTACCAGTCTCCTGATGTTTAGAGGCAATATACATCTTCTTTTAGCGCTTCTCTATGAGAGCAACGGCTCCAATGTGAGTGTTGCCACCTTGTGAAACCAATAATTAGTGCAAATTATTTCAGGCGCATGCTCATACTTCACGTTCAGAGTACGTGCAATTAGAAAAATTGGGCAGCATGCATTAAGTGCTCGAGCATTCTCCTGATGACGAAATGTACGTCATGCATCCTGTGCACAGACGCCTAACATTCGCGTCTGACCGAAGTATACTTTGGGCTTTACACGGTGTCTAAAAAAACGCATCACTTCTGGTTAGGGATGGGACGATATGGTTATCTCACAATTCGGTTCGATATACAATATGAGGTTCAAAATTTGATAAAATATTGGTTCAATAAAATAACCTAAATGACAAAGTATGACAGAAAATTGTGTTTATTTTTTGTGCAAAATGCACATTATAATTTCTCATCAAAATAAAGTTATTTAATACACAATATAAATATGAGTTTCTCATATAGCCATTACAAACAAATAAACCTTAAAAATTCAGGCTGAAAAATTCAGATGCAGAAAAGCAATAGAACTGAACAAAACCTGTCCTGAAAAAAAGAATGTGAAAGTGTATATTTATGTTTTAATAATTTGTTTGTCATCATTATTATAATCACATTTGAATATAATTATTTTACATTCTATCAATTAATATTATATCATAAAATTGTAAAATAATGGTATGAGCGATCAATTTTTGAAATAATTTGTCAAATTTACAAGTAAAAACATTGAGTTTACATTAATTGGTATTACAAGCGCTAAAAAGGTTACTGTCACTTTAAGAGTTCAATGAGCATCTCTCTACAAGTCTCTGGGCTTTTTTTTGTTTGTTTGTTTGTTTACGCATCAGTGCTATTTGTGATTAAAATCAATATTTCTTTTTACTATTTTATTGGACTTTTAAGAACAGGGAGAATATAAAGAAACCCACATTACACTGAAGAAATTGTCAGTTTTAATTTCAAGCACTTTTCAACAAAACAAGACAATTTTTCAGGTCTTCCAGTACTTAAATTTCTAAAAGCTAAATTCAAGCACTTTAAGCACTTCAATGACCTTGTGCGAACCCTGTAAACAGTGCAGAAAAAGGTGCAGTCGGGGTAAAATCAAGCGACAGAGAGATTATGATGTTTGACGGGTCATTTCGTTTATGATCACATGGACAGAAAACAATGTTACAGATTTAGAAATATCAAGTTGTAACTCAATATGGTTTGTCAGTTTGTTTGGTTTGCGATATAGCGAAATTTAATATATCGTCCCATTCCTACTTCTGGTGGAGCAAGATGCGATGCAACACAAAAATGCATTTGATGTGACTAGCGCCAAACTGCATCAAAAACAGTGATAAACAGCTGCATTTGACTAAAAAACATGGCAATCCAGAACAAAACTTTAACAAACAGCAAGATGCGTCCAACGGTCAAAGATGTCCATCTAGCGTTTGTTTACAACGGACGCAAAAACACATAAAATAGGGATAAACGGCTGCGTTTTTTAAAAATTATTATTATTATAGTGAATACTATATTTTTGCATATTGCCGCGAAAAAGAATGGCACGCAAACGTTTCCTACACCTGTCATTAACAACAGACAGCTAGTTACTGTGAACCAAAGTCCTAATAAAAAGGTAGCTAACTACAGTAGATCAATTTACACTAAATACCACCAATAGCACTAGAAAACACCCTAATTTAAATCCTGAATGTGTTCTTGAGCTAAAAAAAAAAGAAAAAAGAAAAAAGAAAGAAAGCTAGACAATGTAACAAAAAGAAAAGACATGTTTTTAAAAGTTGACGTTCTTTTTAACCTGACGTGGCGTCTGAAAAAAAGTGACACTCTTGAGCGAGTCGCGGCGCAACGGTCAAAAAAGGTCCGTCTAGTGCATGTTTACAATTGTTTACAAAAAAGCATTCGTTATGAACAGTCCAAAGAACATTGAGATAAAGAGCAGCATTTGACTAATTTTTAAATTATCGTAGTAAATATTATAGTACTTAGTATTGCTGCAAAAAAAGGCAGTGTCTGTATAGTGAATCTCTTTGTTTCCTACACCTGTCATTTACACAACTCAACAGTCAGCTAGATACTGTGAACTATAAAATCCCCAGGTGCTATTTCTTCCATCAAGCATTTTCAGGCCCTGCAAACATTTTGACAGGCCCGGCCCATTTCTCACAAGCCTTTAGGGATCTCTAGAGGTACACGGAGATAGCTCACAACCGCAAACCCCACAACACCTCTGGAGGAAAAGCGAGAGAGCTGTTTGGATATTATGATATACCAGTCCAAAAAAGTCATTATCACACCTTCATCTAAAGCAACTACAAAAGAAGCAATACAGCTCTGGTGTCGGTTGACACTGACTTTTAGTGCCATAGAGTAATATGAAACATCATGCAGATTGGAGTCTTTTGTTTCCGAGTCTCCAGGGCCGCATGTTGAAATTGGAAAAACAGTACAGATGGCGCAGAAGCTAAATGCATCTTCTAACGCTATAAATGGCGGCATCGCTCGAGTGCACGCCAAACATCTGGCTCCATGTGCATTTGTTATTTTTATGACCTTTACGTGATGATGAATCCAAACACGGCATCTTGTGGTTACACTGATAAACTGTATTTGGATTTGTTTGTAGTTCGTTCACATCCAGCAGGTCATTTCTGTTCTGCAGTACATTTTCAACTCTGTAATGTTTAAAAATAAATACTTGTGTTGTAACAGAAATATGCTCTGGTCAAGTTCAGTCACTTATACTTTATTAATTAGAACTTTATCATTTACAAGACAATGACAAGAAAATGAACAGAATGGAACTAAAAAGGAATATTCCGGGTTCAATACAAGTTAAGCTAAATCGACACCATTTGTGGCATAATGTTGATAAGCACAAAAATGAATTTTGACTCGTCCCTCCTTTTCTTAAAAAATCAAGGTTACAGTGAGACACTTACAATGGAAGTGAATGGGGCCAATTTTTGGAGGATTTAAAGGCAGAAATGCGAAGCTTATAATTTTATTAATGCACTTTATATTAATTCTTCTGTTAAAACTTGTGTATTATTTGAACTGTTAAGTTGTTTAAATCATCGTTTTTGTGGAATTACAGGGATTACAGAGTTTGCAGCCTTATGATGTCATAGTAATGAAGTTGTAAAATTAAATATAACTTTACACAAAAATGTTAGTTAGCGACTTTATAACACAAAAATCATTTTAACACACATATTGTTTACGTATTGTCGCTATACTTTTGAAACAGTATTTTAACATTAACAGATTGGCCCCATTCACTTCCATTGTAAGTGTCTCACTGGAACCAGTACTTTTTTCTTTCTTTTTTAAGGCAGGATGAGTCCAAATAATTTTTTATGGTAATCAATATTATGTCACAATTGCTGTCAATTGAGCTTAACTTGTTTTGAACCCGGAATATTCATTTAAAGATATAAATAAAGAGCTAAAGTTAGCCATTGCTTAGTGAGAGATTGACAGTTATCTTACATGGGGGTGTTTTGACCATTTTGACATTTTAATATTATCATACCAAATTTTATAATTTTATCAAACATGATGGAATGTTTTAGAGAGAGACACACTAACTAATCCCAGAAAACATCACAGAATTCTTTAAATCCATTGCTAATACTTACTGATGTTTGTGCTGTTGTTTTCACTCCAAAAATTTTGACACTTCCTGTAGGATGATGTCATTAAGGAATTGGCTTTTGTTACTTAAAGGGATATTGCAAAAAACTAACAAAAATGAAAGTGATATTGAGGACATAAGATAAACCTTTAAACTGATTACCAACCAAAATTATGTTTCGATAAGGAAATTGAAAACATGTAGGAACACTTGGAATATTTGTATTTATTTATTTATTTATTATTTTCTCCCCTTTTCTCACCAATTTGGCATGCCCAATTCCCAATGTGCTCTAGGTCCTCGTGGTGGCGTAGTGACTCGCCTCAATCCAGGTGGCGGAGAACGAATCTCAGTTGCCTCCGCGTCTGAGACCGTCACTCTGTGCATCTTATCACGTGGCTTGTTGAGCGCATTACTGCGGAGACATAGCACGTGTGGAGGCTTCACTCTGTTCTCCACGACATCAATGCACAAATCACCACGCACCCCACCAAGAACAAGAACCACATTATAGCAACCACGAGGAGGCTAACCCAACGTGACTCTACCCTCCCTAGCAACCGGGCCAATTGGTTGTTTAGGAAGCCTGGCTGGAGTCACTCAGCACACCCTGGATTCGAACTCGTGACTCCAGGGGTGGTAGGCAGCGTCTTCACTTGCTGAGCTACCCAGGAAACCTGGAATATTTCTTAATAAATCGACAGTTTTTAAAAGTGTCTAGCACATGGCAAAAATGTGAACATCCACTCAAACCAAATTTGTGAAATTATTTATAATTCACCCCATGTTCACTTAATAGCCAAAAAAAAAAAAAAGAGTTAGTATGATTTCCATATTTAAATATGTTAAGTTTAATATTTTATTCAATATATTAACACATGTATGATGGGAACATGAAAATGTTCAGCATAGTAGGAATGACTCTAGTCTGAATATTTGAATGAATAGCACTTCATGGAAGACTGCCATCAATATTCCCCAAAACTGACTGACATCCCTATTACTCGTCATTACAAAATTGTCTAATAAATCTATTCACAGGTGTTCTACGCCACAGGCAGGAAATGGAAAATTAATAAATATGTAACAAGGACATTGGGTGAAGAAAAGGCTAATGTAGCACAGTCGTTTGGTGTCATTTGAGAAAACTCATAGAAATGGTAAAAAAAAAAAAAAAATGCATAATAGTGATTCAAATCGTTTGATTCCATTCACCAAAAATATTTGATCAGACTGGTCCACTGATTCAAGGTCGAAAGGACCTGTGTATAGCGTGCAGGATGTTCTTGCTATCATCCAAAACTGAGAGAGTGACCTTGAGTTGGATTCAGACGACAGTGATGCAAGTGATAGAGAAACAGAAGAAGATTCCGGTGAAGTGGACAAAGAAAACCAACAACCCGCTGACTGCCCAGATGATGATTATGAGGACACTGAGCTACAACCAAAGAAACCGACCATGCCCCGTGACCGGTATCGCTGGCTGAAAAGGGATTTTGTCAGTCCCAATACTGATTTTTCTGGTCCAGATGTCACGAATGATGATGCTTCCATCCACACACCACTGGAGTACTTCCAGAGGTTCTTGTCAGAAGACATGCTTCCGGCTCTGACACAAAACAAAAAAGATTACAGCTTTTCAAAAGACTGGAAGATCTGTTAATACCAATAAAAAAGAAATTGTGATTTTGAGGTGTACCAAGGCAGTGTCAATGGACATCGAGTCAAATCTGAACTTGGATTGTCAGGGGATGTTGTAATGAAGCTTGCTTCTACGCTTCCAGAAGGGCAGAACTACAAAATCTATGCAGACAACTATTTCACCTGCATCCCATTGGTAGTTCAGCTCCTTTGTCGTGGAATTCATTACATGGGAACAGCCAGACAGGTACGCCTATCCAACTGTAACCTTGCAGACGAGAAGAGCTTGAAGAAGAGTGGGAGAGGAAGTTTTGACTTCAGAGTCGAGGGGAACCACAACATCTGTGCTGTCAAATGGTTTGACAACAGGGCGGTGACACTTGTGTCATCCTTTTGATGGTCCAGAACCTGTGCAAAAAATTAAATGCTGGGACAAAGCCAACAAAACCTACATTGAAGTTGAGAGGCCTTACATTGTGGGAACTTACAACAAATTCATGGGAGGTGTGGATTTACTGGATTAATTTGCTGCCAAACATAAGTTCCGCATAAAATCGAAACGGTGGTACCTGTACATCTTCTGGCACACCATTATTCTCGCTGTGATCAGCACCTGGCTCCTCTACAAGCGAGACTGCAAAGCGCTCAAGATTTTGCCAAAAGAGATGCTGAACAGGAGACAGTTTCAGGCAGAACTAGCAGATTCTCTTATCCTGGTGAGAATGCATTTCTGCAATTTACTGTTTGTAATATGTTTAATACTTCTCTGTTTCTAACATATCTGACTTGTATCTTAATGTATTTTTGACATCTTAATTGATTCTGTTCTAATTCATTTCAGGTGAACACAACTCCAATTAAACCAAAGAGAGGGTGACCATCTTCAGCCGGTGGCAGCCCAGTAACACAGACGGTGACATCAAGGAGCCCTTTGAATGCTCACAAGAGACCGTCCTCAGATGGGAGTGAACCAAACGGGACCCCAGCTAAGAGGCCATCTGCACACCCCCTGGTGGATGTGCGCAGGGACATGGTTGCACATTTACCAGTGAAGACAACAAGAGGACGCTGCAGACTCTGCAAAACTGGCTACACCTATACTCTTTGCCGCAATTGCAATGTTCGACTTTGTTTTTCGGAGGACAAGAACTGTCTTTGGGACTACCATACCTGAACTTTGGGACTAAGTCTAAGTTCAGTTTTGTAAAAACATTTTTTCCTGTTTTCCTATATTTTTTTATTCATAAATAACAATTCATAAAAAATATGACTGTTGTGTGATTATTATTCATGATATATACAGTTATGGGGCTACATAAGCAATCAACTGTGCAAACAAACACTTAGTTGTTCTGTATATTTGTTCAGACAATGCAAGTACAAATACAGGATTTCTGCTGCCCTCCCTGACCACTGTTGTAATATTACAACGTGTCATTAAAAAATTACTAAAACGTAAAAACTTTTAAAAACCTTTTTTTCTGCATTAGAGGCATCCTACAACAACATCTGAAAAGTAAAAAAAAAATTTGCTCATTTATTTTAAAATTTGGCCTTCACAGGGTTAAGTAATTATAAATAGATATATTTAAATTATAAATTTATAAAAAAAAAAATATACAATACAGATATTCAAAATGCATTACATTATTTTGGCACACGAGTAAAGCATTTAAAAATACAATACAAAAAGTGGCTTTAAAATGCAATATATTGTTTATTTCCATATAATTGAACATAAGCCAATCATTGGTCTACAGTCCATAGCAATCTATTTGGCAACTGAATTTGTCAATCAGTCAATCAGAGATTTATTATGAGGGCTTGTTTATGGGTGTCAATGTACACCTGCATCAGATGGACGCTTTTGGACCGTCTTGGTTGCGCTGCGTCATAAACGTACCATTTTTAGGTCGCTGTGTCAAGTTAAACGAAGTTTGAAACGTAGAAAAATTTTCTCAGTAAGTGTGGTTTGTTCTCTGTATAAGCTGCACATTGTCTATACAGCGAGTTTTGCTTACTGCCCCCTGGAGAAAACAGGCGGTACTCCAAGCTTGAATTGCTCATATGGGAGGAACATTCCTTATTACAGTCTGGGGACATGATTAATTGCGTTAATTTTTTAACGCGTTATTTTTTGTATAATTAATCACACCGAAATACCGTGTTAAATTGACAGCCCTGATATCTATATAAGATTACTATCACATGAAATATATTTCTTTGTTTATTTCAAGATAAATGAGTCCAATATTCATATAAATTACAACTATATCACGTTAATTTCCGGTGTGACAATGGTGAATTATCTGTATTCCAAATGCGTGTAGACATACATATTATACATGTTATTTCTTACTCAAGGTGGCGCTGATATTTCAGTGATTGATTTGATTTACATTTGACATTGCTATTTGATAAAGAAACAACATGGAAGTAAACTATAGCAAGATTAACACATGAACAGTATGATTTGGCTTTTTTCATTTGAGTGCGCTACTGAAATTATGTATGTTGTGCATCAATTTAGACTCAAAAAGTGCCTGTGAAAATACATATGTGTAGTTCATATGTAACTTATGTGTAGCTCAATATGTGTTTGACAGCCAGTTGCGTCTCATGACATTTCAATGTGGAAATGATGAATCCTGTTCTATATTTGTTGCATCATCTCTTTGATATAAGAAAAATGAAACATTAAAATATATCAAAATATACTCTATTCTAACATTTTTTAATTGTCTTGGAAAAAGTGTAGAAAATTGTACCCTATCTGGGCATTTTGTAGATCCATTTGTTATAGATATATGTGCCGGGTCTTTAAAGACCCGGATATGTAATAATGTTTGGCAAAACACCCATGCATTTAAGGGTTAAACATGCCTATATGCATGTATATTGTATGGTTGTTTTGCAGTTCTGAAGGCTTCAGAGGTGTTTAAACAAAACTGCACACAATTTCTGTCTGAGTCTTGTTCTAAATACAAAATATACATCTATACAAAATACAATATATTTTCTCAACACACACAGTCGCATTTTTATCCTTACCGACTCTCTCTGCGGGCAAACACTCTCATAAATTAGGAGCAGGGCTGATGAATATCCTTAAAGTAAATTTACGGGCAAAACCGCCCATTCATAAGCACCCCCACAAACAGACAATATGGGGCAGATATCAGCATATTCTACACTGCTATAAAACAGTAACTTTGCCCTGAATACACAATGAGTTTTTCCTTTGCGACTTCTCTTTATTCTACCAAGAAATGTGCAGTAAGAACAAAAACCGCGTCCACACAGAATGCTAATGACACACTGTTATAAATTTTGTGTTTGTAAACTTTAAACCTCCTTTACAGAGAAGTACTGTGGCGGTACTATGGTACAGTGTAACAGATGGTAAAACTATGGTACTGAATGATTACTACAGTATAATATTATCCATTGTATCCCAAGGTGCTACCATGGTACATGTCCAAAATGTCCATGTCCATATAGGTAAACAAAATGTAAAAACAAAACAACAAAAAAACATGGTAACCTTGGTACATTTTCGTTTGCTAAAGACAAGCAACACTTAAACTGATCTAGAAACCTGAATATCGATACTTGGAATAGAATATCATAGAAAAGGGGGTGGGCTCTTTTAGACTTAAGCTAATAAGCAACCACCTAGCAACCATCCAGAACACCATAACAACTGCAAAGCAACATGCTAAACTCACTGAAAACACACAGCAATGCCATTCTTTCTTTCAGATTGTGTTTTCAGAAGGAAACAGTGGCATTTTCTCTGAGTATTCTGCTGGTTCAGAGGTGAGATGCATCTGACATTGTTGGGAACTTGCTGTGACTATATTTGTTCAAGTGAATAATAGGACTGCAGGACTGTGAAATAAAGCAGCTGAAGTGCAGCAAAGAATGGTAAAATAAGGCTCAGACTATGTTTGGCATAGCATACTACCATACTACTCTTAGCATTTTTGCAGTATATACTAGTATGTGCACTGTGCATAGTATGCATGCTTTCTATATGGATGGAACAACTGAATGACCCACTACATTTGCCAAAATCTGCAGTATGCAATGGAGCACACTAGCTTACTGAATACTGATCGGTATTCATTGTCTACTGCACTATTTTAACAAAATAAATAAATAAATACATTTTGCATGAAAAAAAAAAAAACAAAAAAAATGTTTGCTTCAAAAAAAATAAGCGAATTGATTTTTAACAATAACTTATAAACGTTTAAAGACATACCTACCGTAACCTTTGAGGTTGTTAATCGATGGTATATGCTTCTGTTGACACCATCAGTTCACGTTATTTCCACTTCATTTCTAAAAATAAAAAAGAAAGTGTTTAATAGTAGAATTTCATATGTTTAGTCTTATAAAATGACTTTTTTAATCATATAAACAATTCGATTTTAAAATGGCATGTTTCAGTAATTACAGCGTTGCATAATCTCTACATTGCATAATGTGCATTGTTACTGAAACAAAACCTTTTTTTTTCTCATTCACATATTTCCAAATGTTTTGACTATTAAATTAACAGCCTACAAAAGAAATGCACCGACACACAGGAGTAGACTTAGCAATTCCTTCATGCCAATTGAATAAAACAATAATAATGCAAAAATAAACATTTAACAGTGAACATCAGAGATACGATTCATACACTATTAATAACGTTTTATTTAACATCAAGGCTATTTGACACATCTAAATGTTATTTTGGTTAATATTATTATTATCTACATTGTAGCATTTGATAATTTTAGCACGTGAGCACGAAACTGAACTGATGCGGAGCGTGAGATGCGGAGTGCCCGTCTGTGCGGGTTTATGGCATGAGCATCCTCCACTGACTCGGCAACATCTGCACAACGGACGGCACGAAACAAATAATGTTCAGCGAAAATTCAAATGAAGATCGCGATGTATGTATTTGGAACTATATCAGGTTGCAGGGAGAGAAACAAAATTCCCAGAGCCCCTGTTAATTTCCGACCCTGGATAAAACTAGAGATGGAGATGAGAGATGTAACAGGTGTTTAAGTATCTCTCTTAATCATGCAGCTGGTACCATACACAACGCATTTTTGCTATTTCTGCCTTTCTTGCAAATGTGCCTCATTATTTATGACTAATAAAGGAGCACCAATATATGAAAGGTGGCAAAATCTACAGATCGCTCCTACGTCATGCGCTTACAATGTTAACAGCTTTGTTTATTATAAACAGGAACTATATAGTTTTATTGCATCACTCGGAGATGCGGAAAAAAGCAATTTGCATGTTGAATTAACAGGTTTAGAAAGGTTTATACATATGTAACATCTTAAGTTCAGTAACTACGCGACAAAGCTTCCTTACTGCATGCGATTACACTTCTGACACTGCTGACAGCTGCACGAGAGAGAGGGAGGGAGAGACAGAGTGGATTTACTCGCACACTATTTGGAATTACAGTTTGATACAAAAACAAGTTTTTGATTGGTTTATCTGTATCTAATGGTTTACTAATTCACAGCTACACTGTATACGCCCTGACACACCAAGCCAACGGTCGGCCATCGGCCAATGTTGGGCCGTCGGTGAGCGTCTGTCAGGCTAGTTTTTGCGGTGTGTTCTGCACCATCGGCTGATGTCGGTCCCCGTCGGCTTTTTTTCGGCCGATTTAGCATGTTGAATCGGCGGTGGAGCTCGTCGGTGAGTCGGATCATTCTGATTGGCTGTTCAGCTTAGCGAACCAGTGCATGAGAAGAAAAACGGAAGTGACGAAGCAGGCAAACGACGAGGTCAAGAGGGAACACACAGAATGCTCTTCTCATTTCTTCGCATTTCTCATTCCAATACGCGAATATTTTCAAACGACATGGCTGTCTGGAATGAGGCAAGTGAAGACTAATTAATCAGCATGATTCAGGAGAGGCTAGCTCAGGCCGGCTCTGGATGACATTACGGTAAGCAAATGGTAAGCAAGCACTACTTTGTTTATGTTTTGTATCCCAGCAGTCACTAGCTCTTCTGGTTTCCTGTTTTGAGTAACGAATACAGACTACTGCCACCTGCTGGTACAGAAAGTTATTTCCTCTCACGCAGGCGCAGAATGGACGTGCTAGTTGGCCATCGGGTGTCGTCTTTGTGGTGTGTTCAAGAGCAACTTTTTGACCCAGACGCAGGCGACGTGAGCCGACCACACAGTCTGCTTTAGTTGGCGCTAGTTCTTTGACATCGGTTTGGTGTGTCACGGCCTTAAAGTGAATAAAAGTGTGCGGGAATTTCCAGCATTATGAACGTGGAACTTGCAGGAATGATTAAAATTGTGTGCAATACCTGCAATCCCGTGCCGAATTTCAGGCTCCTCAAACTGTATTATATTAAAATATGAAAGTTGCCCTGGTTTCCCTACTTTACGATTTCATTATGTAAAAAAAATATTACTCTGCAATCTGCCATTTTTCTCTCTCTCTACACCCCCCACCCCCACTGTATTATGATTCTATTCATTAACATTAGTAAATACATTGCTATATTTACTGTGCATTATCACATTGAGAATCAATGGGTTCATCCAAAAGCTGAAAAATGTTGCTTTCAGAGGCTTTATATGGAGTTAGGATGAAAATAAGGTGCATTTCAAACTGTTCTGAGACCAGTGCAGACAGACAGCACACTGGAGGTTAAGTCATTCACTAAATAGGGAGCAAGGGAGCATCCTATAGCTCTCTATGCAGATAAGTGCATTCACTCCTAAAATCTGATCAAAAGTTCAGTTTCAGGCTGCAGATGATGTTTGGATCACTCAACATGTTTGACAGATAATCAGTACATAGATTCAGAATTGTACTGATTGGATGATGCTGGACATTACTTTGAATAATAATTATTTATTCAGCTTTACAGAAAATTAGCTGTAATAATCAACACTCCTGTAAACATAATAAACAATTTGATGAAAAAAAAAAAAAAAAAAAAATCTGACTTTCTATAGCTTAGTGTTATTTAACATTTTTAGGAAAACTATTTGCTCTAGAATGTTTTTAATTTATTTTTTATATATATATATATATTTTTTTTTTGCATTTTTATCAGGTGCTACTAGTTACAAATAAAAAGGGAAAGGGAAAATGCATACTGCAGACATGCAGGGGTCTCAGGAGGATAAATCAATAGTTCTGTATTTTTTCCATCACTTTCAATTCGATTACATAATTCGCAATGATTCATGGGATTGTAGTTCATTCCCTCATTAAAGACGTTAAGTACACAGTCTTGTCCCTTTGTCTTTTTGTCTCATTCCAAATACTTTTTCTGCTCAGGTTGTATACTGGAGATCTGGGCAAATGAAGTAGGTTATATGGGTATTGCATACAAAACTCTGCACAGTATACACACAGTATACTGTAGTGTGCTATTCTGAACACAGCCTGCATTCCTTACTGCATCAGTCAGTCTTAGTATCTAGTACACACAATTTGGACTACACACTCCAGCTCTCCAAATCACAGCCCTGAAAATGGCAAGGCATGCGACCCGCTTCTACAATCAGCATGAGTGGGCCGGACTGCTATTGCTCTGAACACTGTCATTAGACCTGTACTGTACTATTATTACCTTCATAACAGCATTAAAGGCACACAGCCATCATTAGGCCACCTGCTGAAAGCCCAAATGGCACCTCCAGTGCACAAGATTTGAATTCTGTGAGAGTCTGATAGAGTGAGTGATGTGGGGATGCACTGGGAAAGAGTGTTAGAGGCTAAGGCCAGGTCTAGTGATGGACAGATTTATCAGCTGATATTAGACATCTGCCAATACCTTTGCCCACTTGAGTGATTTACAGAAGCATTAGATCTCCCTTGTGCCAGTTGTAACATCTACGAACAGCACTGTCAATGGATAATGCATACAATTTTACTTTCCGTGAATTTAATGTAAATGTTGCTTAAAAAATGCATCATGCTGTAAATTCAGCACCAACCAGTCAAAAGTTCTGAAATACTTTTTTTTTCTCCCATATTTATGTTTCCCATGCTTTAAAAAAAAAACAAAAAAACTTTTGATCTAAAGGCTTATGCTTTAATGCTTAAAATAATTTCTTTAGACAAATATAGAGAAGGTGAATGCATTTAAAATAATGATACAAGCTGTTACTGTTTAACATTTCATAAACATTTTAAAACAAAATGTGCATAAGGTTGGAACCTAATAATGAAAATAGAATTCCAAATATAGCATTTAAGTGCTACTTTTTCCAAACATACTATGTAAAAACAAAAACAAGAAAAAGATTTGGATTATGGGGCAGGGCTTTGGACAGGTTTTTACTAAACCCCTGCATAGACGATAGGAGCCTGTTTGTTAAATTATTCAATATTTACAGTGTTTGTTGAAGAAAAAATATTTCATAATGCATGATTGCCTTTTAAAATATTTATATATTCACACATATATTACACTTACTACATTACTACATTTTGTTACATGTTTATTTATATGCATAATTTGTATGATTTACAAGTATTTACCTTGAGTTTACATTGATATGTATAATAAACACTAAAATGTTACTGTCTCTTTAAGAGTACCAGCAGTTCCGCGAGCAGGTGTTTACGGTTGGGCATAGGTTATCGAGAAAGAAGTTGCAGGGTTGTTTTAACCTCATCTGTGCAATGTGTGATTGTCTTTAACATTTCTTTTCCCTTTTTGATCAACAACTGACTATAAACAACAGAAAGAATATTAAAAGAGACACATCACACGGAATAAGTCATAACAAACTTTTGACTTATATTGACTTACGTGTACAAATATGTATTGTACAAGCTCTCAAATTCAAATCTACAAGCTCTCCAGTTTCAATACTTATTTACCTTCCAACAGACATCCAACAGAAGTGTTACACTGGTCTATAGTAGCCATACTGTAAAACGGAGAATGTTGTGAAAACAGTCCATGGAAAAGTTAAAGCAAAATTAGAGTTAACGTGGTTAACTGCAATGCAAATGTAACTATAGCATATCATGGCTCAACTAAAGTGATGGTGACACCACGATCCACGACAGCTCCGGACCCACTGCAGCCAAATGGGGTCTTCTTCACCACTACACAACTCAATCACTGGTGGGTCAAATCTGAATATTTTTTAGTCGCATAGTGTGAAATTTAGTCACATATGCAAGTGATTTACTCGCACTGGAGTGGCCTGCAAATTGTTATTTTTTTACAGTGTAACTAAAATTTCAATAAAAATTCCACAAGACAAAGATACATTCGCTGAAAATTAGCCTTACCATCGTATGCAGTTTTGCTTATCAGTTAAATGTATCTTGTTTTCAGAATATTTCGATATTTTAATGGGGAAAAATACTTGCCGGACAAATAAACTTGGAAAATAAATGGTTTCACCCATCAAAGGATAAGCAACATTTATTTATTTTTCCTAAAATAGTTATAAGAATTCAAATGATTTATGTGCATAATAGTAGTGCAGATTTTGATTTATTCCAGTGATCTGAATCTTTCGATTCCATTCACAAAATATTCATTCAGATTCGTCCACTGATTTGTTCAGTGATCCAGTTTTGGTTACTCGAGAAATACTGTTTTAACACGATAAGTGTTTTCTCCACAAATAACAACAAAGATCTACACCTATAAATTACTTTTTTTACCTCTGTATAGAATGCAGTTGTCACTCCCGAAACTTAATGAACTGTGTATAAACGTAACCGTATTTAGCATTTCAAATTTATTTACTCAATTTTACAAACTTATTCTCCTTCTGTGTTAACAGCATCATTTCAAATTAGAATTCTGACATTCTGATAATTGGTCATCAGATAAATAAGCTGTTTTCAAAGCGCTGAAAAAATGTTCACTGGAAGAATAGCATTTTGAATTTACAGATTGAATGCCATAAGAAAAATCTGAATGTTTTTGGAAAGATAATAATGATTGCATGCCCAATTCCCTTTGAGACAATTATAAACAAGCTTCCAGAAAGCAATCTCCTCCAAAAAACAGGGCATTGTTTTGCAGAACAAAGTAATGTGCTATCGTTTGAATAGACTGATATTTCTCAATGTATCAATAGCGAAGCTACACTCTGAATAGGCTCTTCTAAAAATAATTTATTTCACATGAAAAGCCACACGTCCATTTGTCACGAGCAAACCTTTCAGCTGTCTCTCAACAACAATCAATATGCAACAGATTCATTGGGGAAATGAGGCAGATATTGAAGTTTGTTGTTAACGGCATTTAAAGGGAGCTGCCAAAAGTGTCAAAAAAACCAAGACATGTTCTCACCACTTCTGAAGCACCAGTTTAGCGTTCACAATTGTGGCTTCCCACCACTGCTCATCTTGGATGCATTCTGCCTGTTTCACACAGGTCCCATAAGAAGCCTTTCCATTGATAATGGCCATATTCTATCAAATTATGCAAAATTTTACACAATGTACACAGTATATGTTATGATAAATAATTGTCATGAGTGGGCCATTGAGAGCATTCACAAACTTGACCATCGTGAAATCTAAATTAAGACTATATGGTGCGGTCAGGGTATGGTGACAATGACTCATACAAAGTTTCATGTCAATACGCCAAAGCATTGCCTAGATAAAGCCTCAGATACTTTGAGGAGTCTTGCCATCTATTTCACTGATGTGTTGTTCAAGAACAATTTGGTCTATCGAATAGCTTTTGATAACTTCTTGTCAAAAGTGTCCCTAGATGATACACGACAAATTTCATGCGAATCTGACGTACGGCCTAGGAGGAGTTGGAAAAAGTATGGAAGTATGGCCAACCATGGCAAATCTGGTATCATCGTACTCGGCATGACCCAAGAAAGCTAACGAAACATATAGGCCAAATTTGTCCAACGTTTTAAGCATTGTATTATATTATTTGACCACTAAGTGGCACTGTACCCAAACTTCATGTACCTTCAGGACATGGCCCCGGTGACACATACCAAATTTCGTAATGATACGCCACTGTGTGTCTTAAATATAGCCAAAACAGGACAACTGGGTATCATTCGACTCTGTATGCCCTAAGGAATCTAAAGAGACCAGTCTCATTGGTCATATTTCTTGATCACTATGTGACACTGTGCCAAAACTGTGCAGGTACCCTCAAGTCATGCTTGTAATGACCTATACTAACTTTGTTTCAATACACTTTAGCACTGCGAATATACAGCCTCACGTCCATTTTGGCATGCTCACCATCGAATTCGTTGATGCGGTATACAAAGACTGTTTGGTCTATCATTGTGAATTCCATAACTTTTAGTCATGAGTGTCTCTAGTTTATATGTGCAAAATTTTGACCAAAATATTTATACGCTCTAGGAGTTCGAAAAAGTCAAAAACTCTAAATGGTGGAAAGTTTTGTGGGCTGGGCTTCAGATTTATGTGATCCATTGGAACTTGGTATGACATAAGGATTATGGTTCAAAAGTTAGAGGCCGAAATGTGTGCATCAGTGTGCCAAATTTCATAACTTTCCTATGTATGGTTCTATAGGCTGCCATAGACTTCAAGTGTTAGCCTCAATCACCATTCACTCACACTGTATAAAAAAAGAGCAGCATCAACATTCTTCAGAATTTCTCATCATGTTCCATAGAAGAAAGAAAATCATACAGGTTTGTATGATTTTAAAGAGTCGGTTCAGGCAAATATAAAACTTCTGTTATCATTTACGCACCCTCATATAAGATTGCATAAATGATAACAGAAGTTTCATTTTTGCCTGAACTAACAAAATTGATGCCAAAGTGAATATGTGAGCTGTGTGAAATAAGGGTTTACTTCTAGGCACACAAAGTATGCATTACATGCAAGAAGTAATGTGTAATGTTAAGGGTGATCGAGAACTTTGAAGTGGACCTCACAGAGGAGAGAATAATTACAGGGCAAGAGACAGCGTCCGTGTCGCTTCTTTTCATTTGTCTTAATTACCGAGAGAATATTCCTTATATATTCTTCTCCGCTTCATTAGGTCTTTTGTTGAGCAGTTAGTGATGTCTGAGAGAAGATGAAGGGATGGAGCAGTTTAGAAAATATAATAAATGGAAAGAGAGAGTTTTACGGGTTTCATTGAACTCAGAGCGACTTATGGGAGGGCAGACCTATAGAAAGAGAGTCAGAGGAAAGGGGGGGGGGTGAATGGGATGACAGAATGTAGGAAGCAGAACAGTAGGCAGAGAAATCTAAAGGGAATCTTTAAAACCCTTCACTGGACTTTTACTGATGTACTTTGTGATTTTAATACTGTTCGAATCAAACTTTCAGTAAAAATGACCCACTGTTTTTTGGCTAACTTGGGTGACCCCTGAAAAATCGAATCCCGACTGGATTGGAATATTTGTGATTGTGGTCTATTATTAGTATCTTTCACAAAAGTTCTCGTTAGGGCTAGGTATTGATACAAATTTTCAGATTCGATTCCGATTCACAAGGTCTCAATTCAAATTTAATTTGATTCTAATTCACTTGGGTATAAATCTGTTTATTTTGCTTACATATGAAAGAAATTCTCTCTTAGCTAATATTGTTAATTATACAGGGGACCTGCTAACTTGGTACATTATGAAAATATACATTTAAAAAAATTTATTTTATCATTAGTCATTTTGGTCACAGTTTAGCTTTTTAAAAACGTACAAATTTCACGTATTCCATCAATTAATAGGATGTCTTGAAAATACATATATTATATTGCATATATATATATATATATATATATATATATATATATATATATATATATATACAGTGCATCCGGAAAGTATTCACAGTGCTTCACTTTTTCCACATTTTGTTATGTTACAGCCTTATTCCAAAATGGATTAAATTCATTATTTTCCTCAATTCTACAAACAATACCCCATAATGACAACGTGAAAGAAGTTTGTTTGAAATCTTTGCAAATTTATTAAAAATAAAAAACGCAAGAAATCACATGTACATACAGTGGTGTGAAAAAGTGTTTGCCCCCTTCCTGATTTCTTATTTTTTTGCATGTTTGTCACACTTAAATGTTTCAGATCATCAAACAAGTTTAAATATTAGTCAAAGATAACACAAGTAAACACAAAATGCAGTTTTTAAATGAAGGTTGTTATTATTAAGGGAAAACAAAATCCAAACCTACATGGCCCTGTGTGAAAAAGTGATTGCCCCACCTGTTAAAACATAACTTAACTGTGGTTTATCACACCTGAGTTCAATTTCTCTAGCCACACCCAGGCCTGATTACTGCCACACCTGTTCTCAATCAAGAAATCACTTAAATAGGACCTGCCTGACAAAGTGAAGTAGACCAAAAGATCTTCAAAAGCTAGACATCATGCCGAGATCCAAAGAAATTCAGGAACAAATAAGAAAGAAAGTAATTGAGATCTATCAGTCTGGAAAAGGTTATAAAGCCATTTCTAAAGCTTTGGGACTCCAGAGAACCACAGTGAGAGCCATTATCCACAAATGGCGAAAACATGGAACAGTGGTGAACCTTCCCAGGAGTGGCCGGCCGACCAAAATTACCCCAAGAGTGCAGTGACGACTCATCCAAGAGGTCACAAAAGACCCCACAACAACATCCAAAGAACTGCAGGCCTCACTTGCCTCAGTTAAGGTCAGTGTTCATGACTCCACCATAAGAAAGAGACTGGGCAAAAATGGCCTGCATGGCAGAGTTCCAAGACGAAAACCACTGCTGAGCAAAAAGAACATTAAGGCTAGTCTCATTTTTGCCAGAAAACATCTTGATGATCCCCAAGACTTTTGGAAAAATACTCTGTGGATTGACGAGACAAAAGTTGAACTTTTTGGAAGGTGTGTGTCCCATTACATCTGGCGTAAAAGTAACACCGCATTTCAGAAAAAGAACATCATACCAACAGTAAAATATGGTGGTGGTAGTGTGATGGTCTGGGGCTGTTTTGCTGCTTCAGGACCTGGAAGACTTGCTGTGATAAATGGAACCATGAATTCTGCTGTCTACCAAAAATCCTGAAGGAGAATGTCCGGCCATCTGTTCGTGACCTCAAGCTGAAACGAACTTGGGTTCTGCAGCAGGACAATGATCCAAAACACACCAGCAAGTCCACCTCTGAATGGCTGAAGAAAAACAAAATGAAGATTTTGGAGTGGCCTAGTCAAAGTCCTGACCTGAATCCTATTGAGATGCTGTGGCATGACCTTAAAAAGGCAGTTCATGCTCGAAAACCCTCCAATGTGGCTGAATTACAACAATTCTGCAAAGATGAGTGGGCCAAAATTCCTCCACAGCGCTGTAAAAGACTCATTGAATGTTATTGCAAACGCTTGATTGCAGTTGTTGCTGCTAAGGGTGGCCCAACCAGTTATTAGGTTTAGGGGGCAATCACTTTTTCACACAGGGCCATGTAGGTTTGCATTTTGTTTTCCTTTAATAATAACAACCTTCATTTAAAAACTGCATTTTGTGTTTACTTGTGTTATCTTTGACTAATATTTAAACTTGTTTGATGATCTGAAACATTTAAGTGTGACAAACATGCAAAAAAATAAGAAATCAGGAAGGGGGCAAACACTTTTTCACACCACTGTAAGTATTCACAGCCTTTGCCATGACACACAAAATTGAGCTCAGGTGCATCCTGTTTCCACTGATCATCCTTGAGATGTTTCTACAACTTGATTGGAGTCCACCTGTGGTAAATTCAGTTGATTGGACATGATTTAGAAAGGCACACACCTGTCTATATAAGGTCCCACAGTTAACAGTGCAATTTATTAATGTAAAAGTTTTTCATTTTACATT
Organism: Myxocyprinus asiaticus; assembly: GCF_019703515.2. Classification (NCBI taxonomy): domain Eukaryota; kingdom Metazoa; phylum Chordata; class Actinopteri; order Cypriniformes; family Catostomidae; genus Myxocyprinus; species Myxocyprinus asiaticus. The sequence goes on from NC_059352.1 coordinate 2,990,173, forward strand.
AATAAAATGAAAAATTACTATTACAATTTGAAAAAAAATGTTCAGAACTTCTTAAACTACTTCAAAGAGTTCTCATCAAAAAATCCTCCACGTGCAGCAATGACAGCTTTGAAGATCCTTGTTATTCTAGCTGTCAGTTTGTCCAGATACTCAGGTGACATTTCACCCCACACTTCCTGTAGCACTTGCCATAGATGTGTCTGTCTTGTCGGGCACTTCTCACACACCTTACAGTCTAGATGATCCCACAAAAGCTCAATGGGGTTAAGATCCATAACACTCTTTTCCAATTATCTGTTGTCCAATGTTTGTGTTTCTTTGCCCACTCGAACCTTTTCTTTTTGATTTTCTGTTTCAAAAGTGGCTTTTTCTTTGCAATTCTTCCCATAAGTCCTGCACCCCTGAGTCTTCTCTTTACTGTTGTACATGAAACTGGTGTTGAGCAGGTAGAATTCAATGAAGCTGTCAGCTGAGGACATGTGAGGCGTCTATTTCTCAAACTAGAGACTCTGATGTACTTATCCTCTTGTTTAGTTGTACATCTGACCTTCACATCTCTTTCTGTCCTTGTTAGAGCCAGTTGTCCTTTGTCTTTGAAGACTGTAGTGTATGAAATCTTCAGTTTTTGGGCAATTTCAAGCATTGTATAGCCTTCATTCCTCAAAACAATGATTGACTGATGAGTTTCTAGAGAAAGCTGTTTCTTTTTTACCATTTTTGACCTAATATTGACCTTAAGACATGCCAGTCTATTGCATACTATGGCAACTCAAAAACAAACTCAAAGACAACGTTAAGCTTCATTTAATGAACCAAATAGCTTTCAGCTGTGTTTGATATAATGGCAAGAGATTTTCTAGTACCAAATTAGCAATTTAGCATGATTACTCAAGGATAAGGTGTTGGAGTGATGGCTGCTGGAAATGGGGCCATTTGATCATAAATTACTTTTTTGGTTGGGACAGATGGTGTTGTTTTTTACATCAGTAATGTCCTGACTATACTTTGTGATCAGTTGAATGCCACTTTGGTGAATTAAAGTACCAATTTCCTTCCGAAACAGCAAAATCTGTATATTATTCCAAACTTTTGGCTGCCAGTGTATATATATATATATATATACAGTGGCATGCAAAAGTTTGGGCACCCCTGGTCAAAATTTCTGTTACTGTGAATAGTTAAGTGAGTAGAAGATGAACTGATCTCTAAAAGGTATAAAGTTAAAGATGAAACATTCTTTTCAATATTCTAAGCACTATTAGTGTATTATTTTTATTTTGTACAATTTTAGAGTGAAAAAAAGGAAAGGAGCACCATGCAAAAGTTTGGGCACCCCAAGAGATTTGAGCTCTCAGATAACTTTTACCAAGGTCTCAGACCTTAATTAGCTTGTTAGAGCTATGGCTTGTTCACAATCATCATTTGGAAAGGACAGGTGATGCATATTTCAAAGCTTTATACATACTCTGACTCCTCAAATCTTGTCCCAACAATCAACAGCCATGGGCTCCACTAAGCAGCTGCCTAGCACTCTGAAAATTAAAATAACTGATGCCCACAAAGCAGGAGAAGGCTATAAGAAAGATAGCAAAGAGTTTTCAGGTAGCCGTTTCCTCAGTTCATAATGTAATTAAGAAATGGCAGTTAACAGGATTGGTGGAGTTCAAGTTGAGGTCTGGAAGACCAAGAAAACTTTCAGAGAGAACTCCTCATAGGATTGCTAGAAAGGCAAATCAAAACCCCTGTTTGACTGCAAAAGACCTTCAGGAAGACTCTGGAGTAGTGGTGCACTGTTCTACTGTGCAGCAACATCGGCACAAATATGACCTTCATGGAAGAGTCATGAGAAGAAAACCTTTCCTGCATCCTCACCACAAATTTCAGCGTCAGAAGTTTGCAAATGAACATCTAAACAAGCCTGATGCATTTTGGAAACAAGTCCTGTGGACTGATGAAGTTAAAATATAACTTTTTGGCAGCAATGAGCAAAGGTATGTTTGGAGAAAAAAGGGTGCAGAATTTCATGAAAAGAACACCTCTCCAACTGTTAAGCACGGGGGTGGATCGATCATGCTTTGGGCTTGTGTTGATGCCAGTGGCACAGGGGAACATTTCACTGGTAAAGGAAAGAATGGATTAAATTAAATACCAGCAAATTCTGGAAGCAAACATCACACAATCTGTAAAAAAGCTGAAGATGAAAAGAGGATTGCTTCTACAACAGGATAACGATCCTAAACACACCTCCAAATCCACAATGGACGACCTCAAGAGGTGCAAGCTGAAGGTTTTGCCATGGCCCTCACAATCTGTGGATAGACCTCAAAAGAGCAGTGAATTTAAGACGGCCCAAGAATCTCACAGAACGAGAAGCCTTTTGCAAGGAAAAATGGGCGAAAATCCCCCAAACAAGAACTGAAAGACACTTAGCTGGCTACAAAAAGCTTTTACAAGCTGTGATAGTTGCCAGGGGATGATACTAATTACTGACCATGCAGGGTGACCACATTTTTGCTTCGGGCCCTTTTCCTTTTTTGTTAATTTGAAACTGTAAAAGATGAATATAAAAAGTAAAATTGCTTAAAATATTAAAGAAATGTGTCACCTTTAACTTTAAGCCTTTTAAGGAAATCAGGCCATCTTTTGCTCGCTTAGCTATTTACAGCAACAGAAATTTTGATTTTGATTTTGACTTTTGCATGCCACTGTATGTATGTATGTGTGTGTGTGTGTGTGTGTGTGTGTGTGTGTGTGTATATATATATATATATATATATATATAGTTACATGCTTATTGTTTGCATGCATAATTTGTACTATTTACATGTACTACTGACATGTAGAGCAAGTGCTAAAACAGTACTGTCTCTTTAAGAGTAGTGTAGGTTCAATGAGCATCTCACAGAGCAGTGTTTTGGTTGAGCACATTAATATGAGTAGAGTCTCACAGCTTCTTTACCGCACCTGTGCAATGTGTGATTATTGAAGAACAAAGATATTAAAGAGATATTATTCAATGACAAATTGATTGCATTGATCTCGTCTTGGGACAGAAGTTACATGTAACATGTCAACCAAACTTTTACTTCCAACACACAGTGAAAGGATCTTGGTGCTGATCATCTTCGCCACTAAACTACTCAATCACTGGCAAGTGAAATCTGAACATTTACCAGCCAATGGCTAAACACAAACATTTTTAGTCACATAAAGGTACAAAATGTGGTTGTATATGAGTGATTTAAATGCATTGTAGAGGGTTACTTACTGTGCAGTTTTAAAAATGGATATAGGGATCGTTCAGATGAAGATAGCAATTAACTGAATTCTGAAATTTTTTGTTTGTATTTGTTTTTTACCCAGTGTTAGTTCTTGTAATTTATTTTGAACTTTGTCGAATGCCATAACTGAAACTTCATTTCTCGTTGCCAACACCATCTGTATAAGTACATGAAATGACAAACGTTCTACTGTATGTTAATAATTGTAACTCAAACGTCATTTCGAAAATGAATCGCAAACGAAAAGTGTAAAAAAACAAATACAAAAATAAAAAAAACTTTTTGACTACCTGAATCTCTGATCTTACTGCAGATCATATGGATTTCAAAATCAATTGATGCTTTCACCTGGTGCATTATATATCAGTGCAACACACAGTTTTGTTGTATATTAACTAAAAGTTGAAATGTTATGAAATTAACTAGATTTTTCAGCAGTGTGTCTGTAGCTCAGCAAAATAGCATGGCTTATGGTAACAAGCTAAAGAAGTGTAGTGGTGTAGTGTACAGACTGATCTCACAGGTGAATTCAGCGACAGTAGGTCAAATGCTCTTCAGCTGAAATTGGTCTGTGCTTACTGAAATTTGGATCGCTGCCCCCAGTGGCCAAATCTGGAAGTGTTGTTAAACATATGGGCACGTGTGAGCTCCAGTTTCTGGGTTAAATGTCCAAAGAGTGGCACTGATGTGCCGAATTTTAGTTATTTATTGGTAAATTATGTAATACATTCAACAGGAATGCTTATTTTATTAACCACATGCCCTAACCCAAACCCCAACCCTAAACCTAACCGTCAGTGAAGTAAATATAAAAAAAATGTACAGTCAAATGTTTGGACAAACCTAATCCTTCTACATTATTATTATTATTACTATTGTCCACATTTTAGAATTACAGCAGAGGCACCAAAACTACAAAATTACACAAATGGAAGTATTATTTGCATTTTTAATAACAATTTTATCAAAGGGGTAGCTTGACTACTTTAAATGAGTAGCTTGTAGCTCGACAAGTTGCAGTTGCAAATTACAGTAACGTCCCCAACAGTGGTTGTTTGTGTTCAACTGTGTTCTAATGGGACTAAATCTGCCACTTGTTATCTGGGGTTTTTTTTATTTACAGCTGTCCTCTAAGTCCTTCAAGTGCTAAACTTCTTTCCAAAGGAGCAACGGTCTTACCCAAGTGAGCCTGTTCACGTGTCAATCAAATCTGCACGCAGGAATACAAGAGAGTAAGAAACAGCTAGGGGCCACATGAGGGCCAAAATAAGGGCCAGGCTATGCAAGTGCCCTTTGGAATTGACAGGCTTCGTCTTCAAAGTTTGGGGAGACCCATTAAGAAAGACTGCAATGAGAGATACTGCTGTAATTGTAACTCAGGAGAGGTTGAGATACAGAGCATGACAAATAAATACTGTAAGTGGCAAAGCATTGTAAGTAGAGTCATGTTTCAAAATCGGGGCTTTCAACTGGGTTTGCATAGACTGATAGTTTTTACAAAGCCATCAAAGTCATAACCACTCCTATTCAAATGCTAATTGTTACCAAACCCTTGCAAATTACAGTGTACAGATAAAATATGAAATGGAGACCCCAAAAAGGCATTTGTCTTGAATAACAATAGGGCTCTGTTCCAAAACCTAGTGAGCTGCCTTGCTGTCTACTGCCTACATAGGCAACATAAACATCCTAACCCAAAAGGAAGGTCACGCGTGAGTAAATTGGAACATTCTACATAGACAACACACAAGTGAAGTGCACAGGAGACTCGACTAACAATTGATTTCGGTAAAGTTCTGTGTTAGATAAGCTTGTTGCTAAGTTAACGACAAAATACTGTACTAAGTAAAAATATACAATGCACTTCAAATATTGTGTAAAATAGTCAGTTTTTAATTAAACTGAACTATTTTTCAATACTTTTTGATATTGAATGAAATATATTTTCACATGTCTCAGCTCTGTAGGTCCATACACTGCACGTAAATGGTGGCCAGAACTTTGAAGGTCCAAAAAGTGCATAAAGGCAGCATAAAAGTAATCCAGTGGTTAAATCCATGTCTTCAGAAGCAATATAATAGATGTGGATGAGAAACAGATTAATATTTAAATCATTTTTTACTAATATTCTCCTCCCTGCCCAGTAGGTGGCGATATGCACGACAAATGTGAATCACCAAATACAAAGAAAGAAAGTGAAAGTGAAGATTTATAGTAAAAAAAGGACTTAAATATTTATATGTTTCTCACCCACACCTATCATATCGCTTCTGAAGACATGGATTAAACCACTGGAGTCTTATGGATTGTTTATATTCTGCCTTTATGTGCTTTTTGGGTCTTCAACGTTTTGGGCCCTATTGACTTGCATTGTCTGGACCTACAGAGCTGAGATATTCTTCTACAAATCTCCATTTGTGTTCAGCAGAAGAAAGAAAGTCATACACATCTGGGATGGCATGAGAGTGAGTAAATGATGAGAGAATTTTCATTTTTGGGTGAACTATCCCTTTAAGGACAAATAAATTTGAACTAAATTGAAAGGTGCTGTTTTCATTCACATACAGCCTAAAAAAAATAAAAAAATAAATAACATCTTTTTAAAAACATACAGCCACAGTCAGCAAAGAACTATACAGAGCTTTTCTGTTTGAGGGTTTTTGTAAGTCCATGAGCTGTCTGCCAGCTTCAGTGACCAACAATTGTGCCTTTAAGGGCAGAAAACACCCCATAAGAGTTGACAGCTGCCGTAACACCATTCCCATGGTTATGACGCCTCTGTCATGTCCATTACACACTGATTTGTGTGTGTGCATGGTTCTGTGTCTCACTGCCACCCCGTCTTGTTAAATTAATCTTTACTGGGTCAAGGTCAGGCACATTACAACAACACCCGTACAGCCAATGTGCACGCTCAAATATTTCACAAGGGCCCTAATTTAATTTCATGACCACGCACAGACAGCTGTTCAACACCGTATTACAATCTCATATGCGATTGCAGGACACTATTAACAAGTGTGCTAGATTGCCAAGCACAAATAATTAGCAGTGCGCTAAAGATAACGTGAAGAGAACTCAAAGGTGCCGATTAGCAACATCCACAGTTACCTTTTCTTTCGCACGGATGTCGGTTTGGAGTAATAGCAAGAAAATTGTGCTTAAACAGTGGATGATGCTACAATAATGCAAGTGAACATGTTGACACATTCAGCAGTTTTACTCACCCCAGTTAAACTGCTATTTGTAGGCGTTTCATGCATGCTAAATTTTCTATTTCCCCGGCTAGGCAACAACGTTAGTAAAAACTAAAGGTGCGAAGATTGAAAGTCGCTTTTCATATGTCATTTATGGCTTTGAGAAAACAAAATGCATTGATTCTAGAGACTGCAGCACTGTGCTTTGAATATATTAGTGGAATATCAGCACAACACTAAATGAAGGATTTGAATTTGATGCTATTGCTTTAAATTGTGCATTATACCCTTACAATTAACCCTACTGATACCAATAATGTTAAGGAAATAACCATTCTTTTTGTCAACAAAGCATGTGAAAAACACAAATTGTTCCATCTAAGGAGGTCGATAATACATGGATAGAGCTATCCGTTAGCATTCCCATTCATCTCAGTGGCAGTTGCTTGTCTAGTGCATGGCCCTATGCATTCAGACCATTTCATTTGGTCAGAATAAACGTCTACTTTCAGTGATCGTCAATGGAGAAAGATGGTTTTTGGCAGTAGATGGGGTAGTTATGGCATCTACTGTAGCAAAGCTAACCAGTCAAACCTTGACTCCTTGTTTCAACACTTCATCAGAAAATACATTACTGTGACTAATACAAGTGAACTGTGGTTGGTTGTTTTATAGTATATGTGTATCAGACAGCCACTTCTTACCTAATTGGATGGATTGTTTTGACAGAATATCCCAATTAAAAGTCAGTATTTGGGAGATTAATTCAAATCAGATAATCCTACATGTTGAGTTTTCGTTCGAATATTAGCACCCATTCCAATTGCTTCATAGTTTAGTTTTCATTTTGCAAAGTTACATTTTATTAAAGTAAACAAAAATAGTTTTTCACTGCTATAGTTTTCATCTTCATATTAGTTTTTGTCAAAGATTGGGTTGTAACATTGCACAACAGAAAAAACTCCCCAGTTCTTTGCCTCGTGTTTGTGTTCCGGGTTAATATACATACATCTGAGTGAACGTGCCGGTGTTGGCGCATGTAACGGCAGATGCAAAGCAGCACTAGATCACATGTTGCAAAATAAAACAAATCATTGTTTGTAATGATGTGTCCAAACCAGCATCAGAGTCCCTACAGGGAAGAAAAAAAGAGGGAGTGAGGGAGGTGTAGGATATTGGTTTATATGCATTCACATCCACACTGCCGTGGCCGTGACCATTTATCATCGCGCAATGAGAGCAGTGTATCCATACTGCTGGTCTCATTAGAGCTCACTGCCTGAGAACACTGTTTCAAGTTGTAATGCAACTAAAGCTTACAGAAGTTCCATTAAATAAAACATTTTTAAAACTTTTAAAGTCCCCATATTCATGGTTCTCATTTTATTTGCAGAAGCCACATGCTTTAAAGTTGGTGTTACAATCGCTGCTTGGTTGCAAAAAAAAAAAACAAAATCTTTTAATGATAAATTAGTGATTGTTTTCTATCACAGTAAATACTAATCTAATTACTAATGAAAATGTATTTTTCATAGTTTAATTTGTTTATTACTTAAACTGTGCTCATGTATTTATTCAAGAGAGGAGAACCTAATTTAGAAGGAAGTGCTTTAGTACGAGTATATTTCCCAGAAAATCTAGAGTTTAGTCTTAGAATCATTCTCATCAGAAACATGTAAGCTTTTGCCCTAAAACATTTAAAAGAGTATAGAAATACAATTTAGTCTTGGCATATTTCTGCTGCGATGGTGAGTCTGGCAGATTGTAAGAGATGTGACAGGAATACACAAAGTGGCACTTGGCAGCACACAACAGGACTTACAGGTGTGTGTTATAGGCCTGGTAATTACTCTCAGTGCAGGACCTGTCTGTGCTTATGCCTTTTGATTCCTCTGGAAATGTGAGTGTAAACAGGAAGCTAATTTATACCTTCCTTAGATTAGATAATAAACACAGGATGATGATTTGGGATCATTTAAGCAACAAGACCTTGTGTTAGTCCCAAATCTAAACTTTAGCATGAAAGCTTGACAGATTATTTTCATTAGTACAAAGAAACACACACTTTCCATGCTGAAATGCTGCAACTGACAAATGCATTTGGCAAAGAGTCTCAACATGCTACATGTATAATTGTTTTGTTGTGTTGATGAGTAACAAATGAGTAAACAGATTTTTGAGGTAGAGTGTACTCAATAATTCCTACACAGTTTTACAAGTAGAACTAGGCAGAATGGCTAAAATATACAGTATATCACAATATAGATTTTTTTTTTTTTGCAGGAATTATTGTTGCTGGGTACCCATGGACGCAAGTGGCGTGCTGCAACACTAAAAGATGCTACACAGAACAACTTATATCATGTCTACTCTGGACACAAGCAGCATGTCACAATGCTTAAAAAAACACTACACAGAACAACACTTATCATGTCTAGTCTGGACATTAGCACGTCTCACAAAGCAAAAAAAAAAAAAGAAAAATGTTTATGTTGGATGCAGGAATCATGTCGCAATGCTAAAAAACACTACACTGAACAACGTACAGCATATTTATGTTGGACGCAGGAGGCATGTAGTGACACAAAGGAACGCTACACTGAAAAACCTACACCATGTCTACTCTGGATGCCAACAGCATTTTGCAAAGCTAAGAAACACTACACTGAACAACGTACACCATGTTTATGATGGACGCAGAAGGCATGTCGCAACGCTAAGAAGTGCTACACTGAACAACCTACACCATGTCTACTTTGGATGCTAGCGCGTGTTGCAATGCTAAAAAAAACGCTACACTGAACCACCTACACTATGTCTACTCTGGACACAAGCAGCATGTCATAACGCTAATAAATGCTACACTGAAAAACCTATGCCATGTCTACTCTGTACGCAAGTGCAGTGTCGCATCACAAAAAGATGCTACACTGAACAACTTACACCATGTCTACTTGTAACGTTCAGACAAGGCAGTACAGGCTGAACACAGGAATGGACGAGGACAATGATGATGTAAGAACCCAAGTGCAGTTTTATTTACAAAGTGCTGGTATCCAAATGCATGAATCCAAAGAAAACAATACAGAATATAAACCAGAACGTAGACTTGACTTGACCTGACTTGACTTGACTTGACAACAGAATGTAGACTGACAAAACATTACACCAACACAATACTTGAAAAAGGACAATGGCAAACATGAGGGCTTAAATACATGGACATGGGTAACCACATGACATAGACAACCAATGACTAGACTAAACTAATGAACATGATAACAAGACTAATAAACAGCAACCAATAATAAAACAGAACTGATAATAAGATAACAAGACACATGAAACCAGATACTCACATGACAGGAAAAAATGAGGGGAACAGGAAATCACATGACAAGGACACATGACTAGAAACAGGGACATGAAGTAAACTAATTTCAAATAAAAGGCATGAAAACAAAACATGAACAAAAAATGTCCTGGTTTCTTTCGTAACCTCCGTTCCCTGATGGAGGGAACGAGACGTTGTGTCGATGTAGTGACACTAGGGGTCACTCTTGTGAGCCCCAAACTCCTCTGCTTTTTTGAAAAAAGGCCAATGAGAATTGGCGAGTGGAATTTGCATACCACTCCCCCGGACATATGGGTATAAAAGGAGCTGGTATGCAACCACTCATTCAGGTTTTGTGCTGAGGAGCCAAGACCAGGTCCCGGCCATTTCAGCGGGTAGTTCAGCATTGTGGCAAGAGGGACACAATGTCTCATTCCCTCCATCAGGGAACAGAGGTTACGAAAGTAACCAGGACGTTCCCTATCTGTCACTCACTCGATGTTGTGTCGATGTAGTGACACTAGGGGTCCCTATACAAAATGCCACAACTATATGAACTATGTTACGTGAACTGGTGGTGTGTGACGGGCAGACCGCTGTGTGCCTCGTAGCCAGCACACCTCCCCCAACGCTCTTATGAGCATCAAACGGTCCATCAGAAACAAGTCGACTGCCCAACTATAGGGACAGGCTAGCCCAGCCGAGGCCTCTTTCCCTTTCTTTTCTCCCCATAAAGAGTGGTATTTGTTAACTGACTGGGAGCCATAAGTGTCTGTGTCGGGGGGTGTCCCTCCCAAGGGGAAGACACCGCGGAGACCACACCCCACCCAAAAAGGGGGGGGGGTGTTTTGAGTGGAATACGTCACATGGTCTTACCAAGTCTTGTCGGAAGTATGTCATGTGGAGAGGTCCTTTGGTAGGTCCTACCTGAAGGGGGATGAGTTTCTGCAGAGCATGGCGACTGGGGGCAGAGGGGCCTCTGCCCAAGGAAGACGCAGTTTGCCGACATGGAAACGATTTTGTGGAAAATATCACATGGGGTCACCTTCGGGGAACCAGCACATGTGGAGCATCTACCTCAGTACAGGGGCTCATTAGCGCATGTACTGGGCTGGTCAGCGAGTTTCTCTGCAAACGCAACTGCCAGAGGGCTAAGGAGGAAAGTCATCCAGGGATCACAGTCTGTGAACACGACTGGGAGTCAAGAGCGCACGTCTTCACCTCAAGGGAGGGGAAAGGTGCTATGTGCAAGCGGTACACCCGGCCAGCTGTCCCAGAACTTACCTGCATGTGCCTCATAGAGGGAGCCTGAGTGATTGTGTCTACCACCATGGGTGGTAGGCCACTTAGGTCTCCTGCGTCCCGTCCAGGGGCCAGATGTGGAGATTCCAGAGGTCTGGTCATGGGTGACATATGGTGCCCCATCCCTGAGAAAGAAGGTCCTTCCTCAGGGGAATTCGTCGGGGAGGGCTGTCGAGAGGAGCCTGAAATCCGAGAACCACATCTGGGTGGGCCAGTAGGTTGCTACTAGGATGACCTGCTCCTCGTCCTCCCTGGCTCGTAGCAACTTGAGGCACTGCTGACTCCAGAGGCGGAGACGGCAGGCGAATTGTGAAATGCAACAGGAGTGTAGACCACCTTGACGGTTGATGTATGCTACCATTGCTGTGTTGTCCGTCTGGACCAACACGTGCTTGCCCTGGATCAACAGCCGGAACCTCCGCAGGGCGAGCAGTACTGTCAACAACTCTAGGCAGTTGATGTGCCAACACAGCCGCGGGCCAGTCCAGGAGCCTGCAGCTGTGTGCACATTGCTTCCGGCACCCCAGCCCGTCTTGGAGGTGTCTGTTGTAACTACGACGCACCTGGAGACCTGCTCTAGGGGAACCCCTGCCCGTAGAAATGCAAGGTCGGTCCAAGGGCTGAAGAGGCGGCGACAGATTGGCGTGATGGTCATGCGATGTGTCCCGCGGCGCCATGCCCATCTTGGGACACAAGTCTGAAGCCAGTGCTGAAGCGGTGTCATATGCATCAACCCGAGCGGTGTTGCCGCCGTTGAGGATACCAAATGCCCCAGGAGCCTCTGAAAAGGTTTCAGTGGAACTACTGTCCTCCATCTGAACGCCTTCAGACAGTTTAGCACCGACTGTGCACTCTCATTCAACTCAATAGCGTGTCGCGTCCCTTAAAAAAAGCTACACTGAACAACATAAAACATGTCTACTTTGTACTCTAGTGGCACTTTGCATCACTACACCGCCACACTGAACAACCTACAACATATTTACCCTGGACTAAAGCCATGTGTCACAATGTTAAAAAAGTGCTGTACTGTGGAACACTACACTGGCCACACTCGTCTGCATGAGATACATTTTACAGAATATCGGACTGTATAAATCACGGCACGGATATATCGCAATGTAAACGGTGTAGCAAAATGTGTACCATGTTTGAATGACGGCACAGTTTGCTTGAATGCCGTATACTAAGCATACTGGTATTTAATATGCAACATGCACAACAAAACATGCATGTTAGCAGTACACAAGCTAACACACATGAAACAATGGTGACAAAATGCATTCAAGCAGCTGCCGCTTGGTTGAAGCTAGCCAGATTAGTCAGATGGCAACATGGACAGTTTATCCTCATCCTTGAAAACCATGAACAAACTAAGCAAGATAAAAGAAAATGCAAATGAGAACCGCTGCTTTACGGAACACTCCAAAATGACTTTGAAAATGGTCAGAGAAAGAGGTTTTGCCAATGTTTTCTGGTGAGACTGTGTAGAAATAACAAAGAAAAATATTTATATATATATATATATATATATATATATATATATATATATATATATATATATATATATATATCATCGTGCTCTCAAATAATTTCAAGCATCAGTCTTGATGTCACCCTTCCACTGTCAATATGTTATGATCAAATCAAACAAAATTAAATAAATGCATTTTCAAAATAACACAGTACAGACGATTATGTTCTCTCGTAAATCAAAGCAAAGATCATGATTCATCTTAGATGTTCATAACTACAGAACTAAAGAACAGCGTTCCATCTGGAGATGACAACAGCCCTTAGGCGTTACCCTCAAATCTTCCAAGCGAGACTTGTATCTTTTGTTATAGACACTGCTTTATTGTTGATGTAAACTCCGGTTGTGAATTGGTGTTGCATAAAAGTGCAAAAACAATATTCTTCCAAGCCACTAGCACTCATTTGGTTTGAGCCTCTACACAACAAATCCTAGAGATGTTTACGAAGCTTGGGCCTAATTTGTGAAATATGTCTAGAAGAAATTGCTATGTAAATCATTCATAATGTTATTATTACATAAATATTGAACTGAACGTGTCAACTTTTGTAAAAATGGTTTTAACGTACAATTTACACAGAAATTTGTTCTGCTCGGATCTGTGCATATTGGCTGATCTAATATTGTGTGAGACAAATACAGTATGTGTGGCAGTTCGACTTTCAAATTATGTTTGCATGTCTAACATTTACATTTTCAAGTTTTACAGATGTCCAAAAGAAACCGAAACACCATTCGGGTGTCATTTTGATTACATTTAATCACTGTTATCGCTCTCTCAGCTGTGGCTCGCACTGGCACGTCAGAAGAAATTAAAGGGAAATATACGTCTGTCTGTTTGTGTGCAAGAGAGACAGTTTGATCCCCACTGAGTCAGCTGTGTGAGCTGTACGCTGTATAGCAGACCGTTGACTGACAATCACAAATTAAAGGCAAACACAAAATAACACAGATCACAGCACTACAGACTCCAGATGAAGAGGTCAATGTGATCCACCAGACCTAACTCTGTTAGAACATTCATCACCTTCATTTATACACATCATTAAAACAAACAAGTCAAGGAATGCATGAAAAAGAGGAAGAGACAGAATGAGGAAGCAACAGCTGAGCGTACATGTTCACTCAATAATGCCCAAAAGTCAGAGGCTTGCTGTTTTGGGAGTGTGTTTGGAAAATGTACAACATTTGGGGTTGTTTTTATTATGGTCTATGATTGCTGTCAATACACAGCCAAAAAAGCAGAGTCATCATATTTAATGGTGAATCTCATAAAACTTGCCATGAAAATACCCAGGTCATATTTTACCCCCAAAAAAGAAAGAAATAAAAAATTATGATAGCACTTTCTGTGAAGCCCATATTGTAAAGGCATCATACTGCATTCATAATGTCTTACAATACACCTTATAATTAGTTAGAACTACAGTTATTATACATTATAAGACTCCCCCTATTCATAGCTATATTTTAGAGTGTAATGCATTATAACATAAGCAAACAAAGTTAATGGTGTAAGTGCTGTATAGTGTAAACAGTCAAAAGGCTTTATGATGTGTTCATATTATAAGTGTTCTTTACCTGCTTAAATTTACAAAAGCAATATTTCTTATAAACAGCCATAACATAAACTTGTAACATGTAATTACATCAAACTTATTTAATGCAAGTTATTTATAAAATAAGTCTCCAAATAAGATGCACGAACATTAAAGTGTATTGAATAGAGTCAAATACTGAATCAGTTTTTTATTCTTAGATTGGCTACATGTGTGATCAGCATTACATATTTAGAGTTTCTAATATATTTTAACCTTGTAGCTTTATAAGTATTTATCGTAATATCTCAAAATGTACATTGAATGTGTGTTATTTTGTATTTTGTGCATGTGTAATGTAAATAACTTCGAGCATGACTTGTAATGTCTTATAACCACTTAAAAATATCTTATGGATGTTTATAAGAAGACATTGCTTTTGTCACTTTACTTAAAGCATATCTATTATATATATATATTACAAATATATATAATACATTACAACTTCTGCAGATAAAATTGGATGTTGCTTGTGTTATAAAGCATTATACTCTAAGGTATATCTATGAATAGGTGATTAATTATTATAATGTATTATAATTGTGGTTACAATTATTTATGAGAAGTTATAACATAGTATAAGGTGTATTATGAGACATTATTAATGCATTATAAAGCGTATGCAATGCATTATAAATATGGGCTTTATAGAAAGTTTTACCCAAATTATACTTTGCAAAAACACTGATGTATCGGATATTGTGTTAAAGCACATTTTACCCCCAAATTATCATTCCCATAATACATCCAGATATTTTAAAATTATTATTCTCATTTTTTCTATAATGATTCACATTACTGTGTTTAAGGTAAAATATGGTATACAATGATTTAAAAAAAATATATTTTATTATTATTATTATTATTATTATTATTAAAATCGACATAAATCAAAAGTTGTAACAGATACTAACATTATGTATAAAACAGTACTTTATCATTTAAATAATATATATTTTCTTACATTATGGTTATGGGAATTGGGTGGATGTGCTTAAAGGAATGTTCCAAGTTAAGCTAACTTGTAATGTTGATAACCACAAAAAATAATTTTGATTCGTCCCTTCTTTACGAGGTTACAGTGAGGCACTTACAATGGAAGTGAATGGGGCCAATTTTTGGAGGGTTTAAAGGCAGAAATGTGAAGCTTATAATTTTATAAAAGCACTTACATCAATTTTTCTGTTAAAACTCATGTATTATTTGAGGTGTAAAGTTGTTTTATTCATTGTTTTTAAAATTGTATATAACTTTAAGTTGTAAAATTGGATATAATGTTAGTAAGCAATTGTATCACACTAAAATCATGTAAACACACTGTGACGAGGAGGAGGGCATGGCCAGGGCGTGATGGAGCATGAGCGGTGCTGAATCAGCTGATCAGCGGGAGAGCGAGATAAAGAGCAGCCGGAGACGCTGGTTCGAGAGAGAGAGAGACGCACACGGCCAATGTGAATGTTTGTTTGTCTTATGTTTTATGTAGTTTTAAGTTTATGTTTGACATTAAAAGTTATGTAGACGGTTCCTGCCTCCTCCTTGCCCGTCCTTTATCTGTTACACACACATATATGTCTTGTGTCTATAGTTTTGAAACAGTGAGTATTTTAACATTTATGGATTGGCCCCATTCACTTCCATTGTAAATGCCTGTTTTCTTTTTAAATGGAGGAACGAGTCGAAATTGTTTATTGTGGTAATCAACATTATGTCACAAATTCTGTCAAATGAGCTTAACTTGTATTGAACCTGGAATATTCCTTCAATTTTAATTAGAATAATGTCTCAAAGGCTTCGTTTTTCTTTAAGTAAAAGATAATTTCTTTGGATTTCAGATAGAGAGTCAAACAGTTTACAGTAAATTTAAACAATATTCCCGAGAAGAAGAAAAAAAGTGTGTTTGAAACGTTTTAATTAGAGAAATGAAATGAAGAAACACCTGTTATATCCAGCCTGATCTCACATAAAAATCGGCAAGTGTGTGCCAATTTTTCTTTAACCAAAATCGGTATACATTGACCGAATTTGAAAACACTGCCTCCAGAGGCTAAAGCTGTAAGTGTTTCAGAGCATATAAAAAAGTATGACATCCATTTATGTCAAGGAGAGGTCGCCAGAAGCCAGTTATAAAAATAATTGTTTTCAGCTGAACAGGGTGTAAAACAGTGAAGAAAAGTGCTTATTTTATTTAATCTACCCCCCAACCAAAACCCAAATCTAACTTTAACCATTAGTAGAGACAAAATGCAATGTTAGGGACAAAAATGCAACCTCCTTATCATGCTCATGGTTGTTTATACAAACGTGATTACTTCCTCGTTCGATTGGGGATTGAACTGTGGTCTCCCATTCAATTGACGCAACGTGCTACCAGTCATGCCACGATGGAAAGTAATTGTTGTTGAGCCATTCCAAATACACTATATTGCCAAAAGTATTCGCTCACCCATCCAAATAATTGAATTCAGGTGTTACAATCACTTCCATGGCCACAGGTGTATAAAATGAAGCACCTAGGCATGCAGACTGCTTCTACAAACATTTGTGAAAGAATGGGCCGCTCTCAGGAGCTCAGTGAATTCCAGCGTGGTACTGTGATAGGATGCCACCTGTGCAACAAGTCCAGTCATGAAATTTCCTCGCTAGTAAATATTCCACAGTCAACTGTCAGTGGTATTATAACAAAGTGGAAGTGATTGGGAATGACAGCAACTCAGCCACGAAGTGGTAGACCACGTAAAATGACAGAGCGGGGTCAGCGGATGCTGAGGCGCATAGTGCGCAGAGGTCGCCAACTTTCTGCAGAGTAAATCGCTACAGACCTCCAAAGTTCATGTGGCCTTCAGATTAGCTCAAGAACAGTGCGTAGAGAGCTTCATGGAATGGGTTTCCATGGCCAAGCAGCTGCATCCAAGCCATACATCACCAAGTGCAATGCAAAGCGTCAGATGCAGTGGTGTAAAGCATGCCACCACTGGACTCTAGAGCAGTGGAGACGCGTTCTCTGGAGTGACGAATCACGCTTCTCCATCTGGCATTATGGTGTGGGGTTGTTTTTCAGGAGCTGGGCTTGGCCCCTTAGTTCCAGTGAAAGGAACTCTGAATGCTTCAGCATACCAAGAGATTTTGGACAATTCCATGCTCCCAACTTTGTGGGAACAGTTTGGGGATGGCCCCTTCCTGTTCCAACATGACTGCACACCAGTGCACAAAGCAAGGTCCATAAAGACATGGATGAGCGAGTTTGGTGTGGAAGAACTTGACTGGCCTGCACAGAGTCCTGACCTCAACCCGATAGAGCACCTTTGGGATGAATTAGAGCGAAGACTGCGAGCCAGGCCTTCTCGTCCAACATCAGTGTCTGACCTCACAAATGTGCTTCTGGAAGAATGGTCAAAAATTCCCATAAACACACTCCTAAACCTTGTGGAAAGCCTTCCCAGAAGAGTTGAAGCTGTTATAGCTGCAAAGGGTGGGCCGACGTCATATTAAACCCTATGGATTAAGAATGGGATGTCACTTAAGTTCATATGCGTCTAAAGGCAGATGAGTGAATACTTTTGGCAATATAGTGTATGTCCGATGGGAGATAGGGCATGTCAGTGAGTCGGCATACTGTTGTCGATCTTAGGGTAACGGAACTTTCGGAAACAGCATGCTGACTTCCCATGTGATCATGTTGTTATATCTCAATAAATTGCCAGTTTTTCATGTTAGACATTTTAGCACTCAAGAACATGCCGAAAATGACAACATCCACTCAAACCGGGGCCTTGGTAGCTCAGCGAGTATCGATGCTGATTATCACCCCTGGAGTAGTGAGTTTGAATCCAGGGCGTGCTGAGTGACTCCAGCCAGGTCCCCTAAGAAACCAAATTGGCCCGGTTGCTAGGGAGGCTAGAGTCACATGGGGTAACCTCCTTAGTGGTTCTCGCTCTCAATGGGGCGTGAGGTAAGTCGTGCGTGGATCGCAGAGAGTTGCATGAGCCTCCACATGCTGTGAGTCTCTGCAGTGTCATGCACAACGAGCCACATGATAAGATGCGCAGATTGATGGTCTCAGAAGCGGAGGCAACTGAGACTTGTCCTCCACCACCTGGATTGAGGTGAGTAACCGTGCCACCACGAGGACCTACCAAGTAGTGGGAACTGGGCATTCCAAATTGGGAGAAAAGGGGATAAAAAATAAAGTAAAAATAAAAACATCCGCTCAAACCAAAGTAGTGAAAATATAGTCACTTAATTGTAAATGTTCTATAAAAGAAAACGAATTAATATTTCCATCTATTATAATTGCAAGTTTAATATTTTTTTCCAATATATGAAGACATATATGATGGGGAAATTTATTGAATAATCCTCTATGCCAGGGGTACTCAATAGGTGGACTCCGGTCCAGATCCAGACCGAAGGACAATTCAATCTGGACTGGGCTCTGAATTTTAGTGCTAGTTATTTGACACCTGGCTAAGTGATTGTGTAAGCATACATGTATACACGCATGGAGCAGGAATAAATAGCATTCAGCGCTATTTCCCCACTATAGACATGAGGCGCTGCATAAAGCCTGATTTACTATACATACGAGCTGAGGTAACAACAGTAGTGGAGACACCGCAACAGATACTGGCATCTTTCGCTTAAACACACTGCAGAAAACAAAAATGAAGCAAAGTGAATCTATCTTCATCTGTCTGATATGTGATTCAGACAGTTCAGCTAAGCCAGGTTTGTGTCAGGACAAGTTATCGTGGCCCCTTTAGACTAGAACGTTTTTTTCCGTCTCAATTTAGCTTTATTAATCAGCATGTTATGAGCCTTTCATAATAAACAAACAGATTGTTGTTCTAATTTTGTGAAAATTAATCAGAGATGTCATCATGGCATGGTGGCAAGGAAAGCCTATTTATACTTCAAATAAGCAAACTGCTATTTAATGCATCACTGTTGTTATGTAAATTGTTTGTTTGTTGTTAGTAGATTCTCTCTTAAAGGAAAATATAAAAATGGTCCATTCAGACTTTTACATTTTTATAAATGTTCTCTCAGGGGACACCCCTGACCCCCCACAGAGTATTTTTAATCTGTCAAAAGGCCTCCCTCATACATAAGAAGGTATAGATTCTGAATGTAAAAATATTTAAACACAAAAACTGGACTGCTGTCATTCAGCTTCAGAACAAACTGTTGATCTTATATTTTAATACTCATATCCAAGTGCCCTCGACTGATGAAGTCTTGATGGAATATTTTAATCTTTTGGTAGAAATGATCTCTCAGATCTCACTACTTTATCTGTCTCTGGGCCCCCAGTGTCCTCATTCCTGCCTAGTTTTGAAGAGACTATTTTGACTGTTTAGATTTGTGTTTTTGAGATGTTCCAGACAATACAGCTGACTTTCTGTAAAGCTGAATAAATAATTCTTATTCAAAGTAATGACCAGCATCATCCAATCACTGTCAACCATGTTAAAATAAAATGTACTGATTATCATTGTCACATGTCTGTCAAACATGTTGAGTGATCCAAACATCATCTGCAGCCTGAAACTGAACTTTTGATCAGATTTTAGGAGTGAATGCACTTAACTGCATAGAGAGCAATAGGATGCTCCCTTGCTCCCTACTTAGTGAATGACTTAACCTCCAGTGTGCTGTCTGTCTGCCCTGATCTCAGAACAGTTCAAAATACACCTTATTTTCATCCTAACTCCATATGAAGCCTCTGAAAGCAACATTTTCCAGCTTTTGGATGAACCCATTTATTCTCAGTGTGATAATGCACAGTAAATATAGGAATGCATTTACTAATGTTAATTAATAGAACCATATTGTACAGAGATAACAAAATTAAACATAACAAAATGTATATTAAAATGAAGCTAAATGACCCACAGATGTGTTAATGTTCAAAGTTAATAGCTAACATGTTTTTTGCTACTTTTGATGAAATGTGGTGCCAGTGTCCACATATGTGGACATCAAGTTTATCAGCGTGCTGACGTGTTAAAAGTGAACAGAATTTTTAAAGCAGTATATCAAATGAAACTAGAGATGCTACTCTTTACAAACAAACAGGTTTCAATGAACAAACTTGAAGAGCTTTCTTACCAGAAGCACATTTGTTGGTGCAGCGTCCATAGGAGCGCTTCAAGGAAATCGACTGCATGCTGTTGTGTCACGTGACTCGGTGCGGCAGAAGTTAAGAAAAGAAATGCTATTGATTTTTGCGTACCATGTGATATGCGAGGGTGGGACCAGTTGGGGAAGATTATCAGTGAATAAAGACCTAAATTTCAGTCTGTTCCTCACACAAAGCTATAGTATGGCTTTAGAGGACTTGGAATACAGTCAGTATAGTCATATGGACTTCTTAAATGATACGTTTATGGTGCTTTTTTGTCCATTTTGGAGCATCACGGTATACAGTAAATCACAATACATTTTCATAGCGTTGAGAATAACAGCTCAGACATTCTGCCTAACATCTCCTATTGTGTTTCACAAAAGAAAACTACATTTACATTTATGCATTTGGCAGACACTTTTATCCAAAGCGACTTACAGTGCACTTATTACAGGGACAATCTCCCCGGAGCAACCTGGAGTTAAGTGCCTTGCTCAAGGACACAATGGTGGTGGCTGTGGGGGTTGAACCGGCAACCTTCTGATGACCAGTTATGTGTTTTAGCCCACTATGCCACCACCACTCACGTGCCTACACTATATACACTTTTAAGTTCACTATTCCTAAAGAAAGAAAGAAAAAAAATTCCTCAAGCAGGTATGTTGAGTGTCTGGCTTTTCAATATGCACAGATTCTGGTGAGCATCTTATGTGATGCACAATATATGACTTTCATATTACAAACCTCTCTGTAATCTATGTAATATCTATCCTGGACTCTAGCATCGTTTTTCTTTGTGCGACAGGCACCGTATGAGTTTTTCAAAACCACTTTACAAGCATCCTGCCCCAATTAGCCCTGCAATAGGATTCCCGAGTTGTACAGGGGTCCATGAGTTGACGGCATGCCTCTATTGCAATAATGCAACTACAGAAAACAACCATGAAGCTTATTTTATTGCACTGTGAATCTTGACAAAAGGCTTTAGACGGTATAATTACCGTGGTAAATTCTATTGGTGATGTGAAAAGACCTAAATCAGCAAACAAAGCACGTACTGTACGACACTCAAAAAGACACTCAGACTAAAAAGCCATATAGCCACAAAGCTGAATTTGAGTTTACCAACACATCGGCCCCAAAACGTATTTCACTTAAGTCTTCACTTAACATGTGTGAATGTCACTGCATTTTAAAAGCAAAATATCAAAGCAAGTGTCATCTGTGCTCAACTGCTGCTTTTGAAACTATTTTTGTGAAATGTTTAGCTTGAACAGTGTGATTGTTTGCTTGAAAAGAACTTGCATATTGTTATTCACTCAACACGCAACATTTAAATGACTAAATCAGGGATTAGGCAGTTGTTGTATAATTAAATGAGTACAAAGAATAACACACACCAGTGAAACTTTGTTGAAAATAACGATGCCGTTCATGCCTTTGTGCTCCACTCTAGGTTGGTTAAAGAAAGAGATTGCTTTGCAAAAGAATCAAGACTTAATACAAAAAGTATTTCTGTATGGCCTTAAGGTACAATTACATGTGAGTTAATAGACTCTGACAGTATACAAATTCTATAGAGCCTAGACGTGCATGCGTAGAATGCATAAAATGGGAAATTAACAGGGCAGTGCATAATTCTACAATGTGCTTCATTATTAATTTAACAAAAGTTTGCATTTGAGAATGCATGCAATTTGTACCAAAAAACTGCCTAACAAGCTCAAAGTAAGCATATTTTGTATCCTGAATTCACCATTATCATATGTGGGAAAGAAAGTTTGATGGTAATAGTAGAAGAATGTTTACTTTGCATGATTAGATTTGCTGTTTATGTACAATATAGTGAGGAATACTTTAAAGTCAACGAGAGTGATTTAGAGGTCATTGGTGCTGAAATATATAGAAAATAACTTTACAAATCTGGGAATAATTGTATTTAAACTTGTAAATAAACAAAGTTTTAGGATAAAAATGACAGAAAAGAAACATTAAGATGTAAAATCAAGAAGAAATATTGAAGACTAATCAAATAAGCAGATTTGTGACTCTACAAAAGAGCAGATTTCCATTGAGAATGGTACAAGATGCTCTTTGGAACATTCTCAAATCATTCTGGATAACATGATCAGGTTCTGTTCATGCCATCTCCAGTGTGCAAATTGAAGCAGAAATACACTGTAACAAATACTAAGATATTCTGAAAAAAAAAAAAAAAAAAAAAAAAAATTAACTTTTCACTCAAATTATGCTGATTTGCAATAACAATAAAAATAAAAATAATAATAATAATAATAATAAAAATACAATAGAAGTTCGCTAAATCCATTTGCATTGGGACAACTTAAATATTTTTTGTTTTATTGGCAACAACCAGATGTCTGGTTTCCAGCTCGAGTGCATAAATTAAAACAAAAGGGGGGACATATCAAATACTATTTTTTAAATTTAACTTTTCAAATCTTATTGTTGCCAATCTTATAATTTGTAATAAAAAAGAATATTAAATAAGAAAAATGCTTAATAAAGGTATTTCACTGGTGGTCTTGGACTTTGAGACCCTATAGTGATTTTTGCTCCTTGTTGAGTTTGGTTAATTAAAATGAGCTAATGTAACACAATCCTGTCACAACATAATTTTATTGCATGCAATCAATTACATTTTTTAAATAAAAGTTTGTTTAAAGGTGCTGTAAGCGATTTTAGACATTCTACTTCAGTGAGACAGAGCCCTTGGATTAGCCAAATCCCCAGACTCCACAGATACCAAATGAGCTTTATTGACACAGACACAAGCAGAAACGTTTGTCAAAAACAACAGCAGTAAAACAGCGCCCTCAACTGACAATTGTTATGAACAACATGGCATAAAAATGGCATTAAACCTCAATAATTTGCTGCAACTGCAATACTATGAGAACACGCAAAATGATTGATAGGTCGAACGCGTCAGAGACCACGGTCTGCGGATACATATTTGTTTACTGTTTACAGAGTCTTGTGCTGTTACAGAGACCGGTGAGATATATCATGACTCTTATTTCATTAATGTCTTTCAGGGAGTATTAACTTTTTTTGCATACCTTTCCATGAAAAAACAACAACAACAAAAAAAAAACACTTACAGCACCTTCAATCCATTTGCGTTAGGACAACTTAAATATTGTTTATTTTCCGTAAACAGATGTCAGGTTTCCAGCTTAAGTTCATAAATTAAAGCAAAAGGGGGGACATATCAAGTATTACTTTTTCAATTCAACTTTTCAAATATATTTTTTGATGATAATATAATTTGTAATAAAAATTATTAAATTAAAATGCAAAAATTTTTACTAAAATTTTAACTTGTGGTCTCGGACTTTGGGACTCCATTGTATAGTCTGATACATTTAAACTCAAATGAATCTAAGTAATTTAACACATCTACTGTGTTTATGCATATACCCCCACCACCCACCACCATACCTCCTCAAATGTATTTTTCCAAACACCTTCATTACTTTACATGAACTAAACCTACAATAATAAATGCAGCAACATAAATAAATTCATAAACTATGGAACGTACCTCAGTGTCTCTATGCATATCTGAATATGATACACTGTCTATAACATTAAACTGTCAGCTGGCGAGAGCAAATTAACCCAAATAATGTAAAAGACGATGAGCACTAGGGAGGGCCCAAACCTCCTGGTCCTACAGTTGTCATGCCGACAGACGCATTAGGACTTACTAAAGTCCATAATCTTTGAGCGTCAGCAAAGTTTGTTTGTATAAAACCTCTTGACTTCATTTTGCGCCTGCGGTGGGATTTCGTGCAGTTATTTTCAAACCCTCCCCCCCAAATGCCCCTCTCTGAATAACTGTTGCCACTTGAGTGAACATCAAACCTGATTTAAATTCTGATTTAATAGTCCGTTTAATAGATGAATATATTTGTTGATTTTAACCACAATCAACAATATTTTCCCCAAGAAATATAGTTCCTGGATGAATTTTACGGAGAAATGCCCAGGTCATAATTCACTCCAAAAAACTATATTTTTGCATAAAGAAAAAGAAGCCTATTTTTAAGACAATTAATAAAGAGATCTCTTTAATATCTAAATAGTTTCCCCTAGACATCATTGAGATAAAATGGAGAGGCTTTTCCCAAAATTTTCTCCTGAGATAACAGATTCAGATATGGCTCACCCAATAAATTTTTTAATCCAAAATGATGCATTTTATAATAAATGAATAAATAAATATGCTTAAAAAGTACAGCATATAACTTCTATGCCACTAATGGTAGAAATGTAATTGCAAGTTACAGTCAGGTTTTCTAAAAACTCTCCCTGTCTTCCATTGGTAGGTCAAACAGATAGTCTCGCCCTAAACTCTCACCATTGGTTGAGACAATGTTGCTTTGTCAGGCTGGTCGTGGACACTTAAATGAACAGAGCAATGTTTTGAAAGTGTCAAAGTAGTTTACATTTTTAGTGGAAATCCACCTATGAATGGTTTACCTATATTTTTTCTTTGCATATTAAACTGGGATATGAGCAAGTATTTAAATATTAAACATACAAAATATTACGCACTTCACATTTAATAAAAACTGATCTTAGCTATTTCTTCAGCACGTATGGCAGATACACTATATGTGCTAATTCTATAAATGAAAAATGCATCTATCACTTTCAAGCATATTTATCAACAAGGGCCTAATTAGCCGTGAAATGAGCATTATGAGCGTTAAGATCATTCACATGCTCTACATGGGTTATCTGCCCTAACGCCTATTTCTCTTACCTCCTTCATAGCCGAACAGATTGTACATTTATCAGACTCCTTGACTACTTTAATGACTCACTCGTATTTCTCATACTCTTAGTCCGTAGAAACCACGCGCACACACATTCAGAGTTGCACAATGGAGTCTACTTAATTGTTTTTGTACTAAGAGGCAAATAAATTTTCAGGATGTACATCTAATCGTGGTGTAGGGAGCGGAGGTAATTTGTTAATGGAACACAGAGAAAATGGCAGGTTGGCCCGTATCGCCCGCTCTCTCACGCTGTCTCGCTGATAAATTACACAAATATCCTCGCACACCCCTGTCAGTCTTTTTGAAGAGAGTCGGGGGAGCTAAAGTGGGTTAAAGAACAGTCATTACATATCTTTTGCTGTCAGGGTAAAGCAAAAAAAGAGAGAGAGCGAGAGAATAGAGGGAAAGCTTTATCGCTTTGTTCACTCGTCGAATTCGATAAACCACAGACTTCATTTAATCACTCGCTGTTCCCCCTCAGGTCCTCTCCTCCTCCCCTGGGAAGGCTCTGCCACTATTTAAGTATTTTAATTATGTTTTAACTACGCACTAATCACGCAAACTTTGTCCTGACGAAGCACTTACGAAAATAGACACGCCCCACTTCTAAACCGCCGCTGAATACAAAAAAGCAAATCCCAGACACCACGCTGCAAGAATACTTGACAGACGCAAAAGTAACTTTAAAGTAATATAATCCTTATATAATCTCCTGAGACCCGAGCGTGACTGCTGTGTGCATGTTCCATTCCCATTTTTGATTTGTAACTAGTAGCACCTAATAAACATAGGGAGGCGGAAAAAAAAATAATCTTTTTTTAGACCATATAGTTTTCCTAAAAATTGATGTCCACATATGTGGACAACAGGGCTAAGTTTGAAATAATACTAAGCTATTGAAAGTCAGATTTTATTTCATTAATTATGTTCCCAGGAGTATTGATTGTTCATGTTTTTGAGACGTTACAGGCATTACTAATTAATTCTGATTCAAAGTAATAAATAAATAAAATTATACTTTATAAATTCTGAATCTATGTACTGATTATCATTGTCACATGTCTGTCAAACATGTTGAGTGATCCAAACATCATCTGCAGCCTGAAACTGAACTTTTGATCAGATTTTAGGAGTGAATACACTTAACTGCATAGAGCGCTATAGGATGCTCCCTTGCTCCCTATTTAGTGAATGACTTAACCTCCAGTGTGCTGTCTGTCTACACTGGTCTCAGAACAGTTTGAAATGCACCTTATTTTCATCCTAACTCCATATAAAGCCTCTGAAAGCAACATTTTCCAGCTTTTGGATGAACCCATTGATTCTCAATGTGATAATGTACAGTAAATATAGGATATTTTAAGGAAAATGAGCCTATAGTCCACATACATGGTCATTATGTTTAACAGCGTGCCGTTTCGTGATTAATCGATGAAATTTAAATTAAAATTAAAATGGCAAATCGGATGAAACTAGAGACTACTCTTTTGACTGAAACAGGTTTTAATGTAAAAACATAATGAGGTTTCTTACCAGATGTAGTTTTGTTGACGTTTCTCCAAAAGACAAACTCCTCTGTGATCGTGATGTTTTGTCACATAACTCGGTGCGTCGAACGTTTAACCCTTTAATGACAGCCTGGAGTCTCCTGAACTGAGATCAGTCAGTTTAAATGAATTTAAATTATGCATAGCCTTTAGCGAAGCTAAAACATAATGTCCACGCATGTGGACGCGGTGTCTCAGGAGGTTATGCAAATGAACTATAATACACTTCCCTCGTTTACTTTCAAAACCCAATGTTTTCTATCATCCGTGGTACACAAAAGTTATTTTCTTATTAAAATCATGGGTAGGTTTAGGGATTGGGTAAGGGGTTAAACTACACCGGACATGAGCGGCACGTCGCGTCAAAAGCAATAGAACCCATAACAATCAATGATGCTGTCTACACTAAAAGCATCGCACCGACAGTAAACGGGTGTCCCGTTCCATTTTGCGCTGCACGTGCTGGCATTACTACTGCCAACAACTCAAATAAATGGTTTAGAACGTTCGTGTTCAGTGATGGGCAGTAGCTTCACTACAAATAGCGAAGCTATAAGCTTAATTATATTTCTGAGTAGCGAGACGGTAGCTTCGCTAGTTTTTAAATCAAGTAGCTTTTCAGTAGCGAAGCTATATTTTTGACAAGGTAGCGGTGTAGCTTTGACAAAGCTACACCGCTACATCATGCCTTGTAACCGGAGTTTACTAATGCCAGTTTTGAATCAGAAATAAAGATGTCCGATCACAAATTAATCTCTCATCTGAATCTTTAAAATGAATTGGTCACACGTGATAGGAAAGCGGTCTGAATCGATTTGTGATTCAATCTGAATGACTCAGAAAACTTGGCTCGCGCTGCTGAATCATTTGTGCGCGCTCTAACTTACCAATAAGCTCAAGCAGTATTTTATAATGCAGAAAATAAAATAACGCTGGTTGCAGTGGATCTACAATCAATGGAAACCAAACCAGCAAATAAATCCTATCGTTTGCCAGTGATCAAGAAGGTCTTTATTAAATTCAACACATTCGCAGCTTGTAAACAACTTCTGCAGGTAAAGAAATACTCCAACCAAAAGAGTATCAAAACACTTATTAGTCTACACAAAAACCTTAAAAAAGTACCATGATATTACCATGTTTTTTGGACATGTACCATTACCTGGACACACTATGTTAATACAATGGTATAGCGAAGTACCATGGTATTTTTAATTACCTTGAAGAACCATGTAAATACAATAGTATATGAATATGGAAATTACATATCAATTTACCATGGTAGTAAAATGGTATTTTTTTAAGAAGTCTGAAGCACAATTCAAATATAGAATGGTACATAAATATGGTAATTGTATATCAAAGTACCAGGGAATTGCCATCTGATACCATCAGAAATCACATTGTTATTACCCAGATGTGCTCACACACACACACACGCACACACACACACACACACACACACACACACACACACACACACTATAGACATAATGATTTTTATACTGTACAAACTATAGATTCTATCCCCTAACCCTAAACCTAACCCTCACAAAAAACTTTCTGCATTTTTAAATTTTCCAAAAAAAAAAAAAAATAGTTTAGTATGTTTTTTTTTAAGTGATTTGAATTATGGGGACACTAGAAATGTCCTCATAAACCACATTTATAGCATAATACCCTTGTAATGACCAGTTTGTAACCAATTTTTCCCCCCCAGTAAACCATCCAAACCCGCGCACACACACACTCACACACACAAACACACACACACATGAAATTTGGCCTCTGATGATATGTCCTGTAATTCTGTATCTAGCTGCTGTGTTTCTGTATTGTATAGATGAATATATAGATGAATAGTATACTGTATGTATGCAGAGTTTTTAATACAGGAATGTGCAAATAAAATTACATTTAAATGGGTATGGGTTTGTAGAGGTAGTAGTATAAATATGAAAATTAAAATGTAAAAATAGTGACTTTAAATGTTGAAAACATGGGTTTGTATAAGTAGCATGTCTTAATATTTATTGACATTTATTTTATTTTATTTTTTTTATTTTTTTACATGCACATACCAGTATGTATGGCACCATACTGTATACTTGTATACTGTATTGCACTAAACTGTAATATACTGTACCATGGTGTTGATTAACGTCATGTGAATACGTCTTTTAGATGCTTTTCAATGACGGTATGCTCCATGCATCTGCGGTTCAAAATAAATGTAGCTTAAATGTAGCAAGCTACTTTTGGCGTGTAGCTTGTAGTGTAACTTGCTACTTTCTCTGAAGTGTAGCTTTTAGCTTAGCTTAACAAATTTTTCTGTTGAGTAGTTTGTAGCTTAGCTTGCTACATTTTTTTGAGTAGCTTGCCCAACACTGTTCATGTTGACAGGTCCAGTGTAGACAGCCTCAAGCCGTTGTGTTGTGTCATGTCAACGGACGTGCCCGGTGTACACAGGGTGTTAGGAAAAAGCATAATTACATTGTTCGTTGGTTCATTTATTTTTCTCTAAGGGAGTAAAAGTATGGTTTTGTATGAGCCAACTCGTACTCATACTCATTTAATTAATTATGACTTGTCATGTAACCAGGTTGGCGTAACCAAAGCCTAAAACCTAAACTTGCCTTGTAAGCACTGTTATTTTCTTTAGGAAATGCAAATTTAGTGCCAGTAGGCATTTAATTAAATTTAAATTACAACCCCAATTCCAAAACAATTGGGACAGTATGAAAAATGCTAAAGCAAAAAGGAGTGATTTGTAAATTATATTCAACCTTTGCAATATTGAAAGCACTACAACTAAACATTATATGATGTGAATATATATTCACTTGTGAATTTCATTTTTTTTTTTTTTTAATGTACAGAAATGTCAAAATAGATGATTGCAACATGCTCCAAAAAAGTTGAGACAGGGGCAATTTAAGACTAATAACAATTTGAGGAGTTGAAATAACAAGGCGATATGAAACAGGAGATGTTAAACAGGTGAGGCAATTGTGTGATAGTATATAAGGAGCCTCCAAAAACAGCCTAGACCTTCAAGAGCAAAGATCATTCGAGTCTTGACAATTTGCCAACGGATGCTTCAGCAAATAATCCAGCACTTTCAGAACAATGTTCCCCAAAGACAAATTGGAAGGATTTTGGGCATTTCACCCTCTACAGTGCACAATATAGTTAAAAGATTCAAGGAATCTGGTCAAATCTCGGTCATAAAGGGCAAGATGAAAACCACTTCTGAATGCGCATGATCTCTGATCCCTCAGACATCACTGTCTTAAAAAACATCATTCATCTGTAATGGATATCATGAACATGGGCTTTGGATTACTTTAGTAAACCTTTGTTAGTCAACACCACTCGCCACTGCATCCACAGATGCAAGTTAAGACTTTACTATGTAAAGGAGAAGCCATACATCAACACTGTCCAGAAGCGCTGCTGACTTCTCTGGGCTCGGTCTCATCTTAGATGGAAAGTAGAACAGCGGAACCATGTTTTTTGGTCCGATGAGTTCACATTTCAAATAGTTTTTGAAAAACACAGCAGTCGTGTTCTCCGGGCCAAAGAGGAAAAGGACCATCCAAGCTGTTATCAGTGTCAGGTCCAAAAGCCAATGTCTGTATGGGCCAGGGGTGTGTCAGTGCCCATGGCATGGGCAACTCGCACATCTGTGAGGGCACCATTAATGCAGACAGATATGTAAATATTTTGGAGCAGCATATACTGCTATCTTCAAACCACATACTGGCTGAATAAGCAGAGAGTGCAGGTGCTAGATTGGCCTGCCTGCAGTCCTGACCATCTCCAATTGAGAATGTGTGGTGTATTATGAAGCGCACGATACAGCAAAGAAGGCACTGTACAATTGTGCAGCTGAAGATCTGCATAATGGATGAATGGGGGAAAATTCCACTTTTTAAACTTAACAAACTTGTGTCTTCAATGCCTAAATGCTTAATAAGTGTTATTAGAAGAAATGGTGACGTTTCACAGTGGTAAACACTCGACTGTCCCAACTTTTTTGGAGCGTGCTGCAATCATCTGATTTGAAATTACTGTACATTTAAAAAAAACAAACAATGAAATTCACAAGGAAAAACATCATATAATATGTAGTTGTAGTGCTTTCAACTCCTTTGTGCTTTTATTAGCATTTTTCACACTGTCCCAACTTTTTCGGAATTGGGGTTGCAAATACACCATGAAATGACTTGACGAGGGCCTATTTCTGTCTTGTGTGGACGTATTTCCTTATGAAACTGGAAGTTTGGTGGGTACTTATCAAAGGGCTTGTCCCTTTAAAAAAAATAGCCAATAGGCTTTAGTCACATCATCATTCAAGAGAGCATTTGATTGGACAAAAATCTGTAAAGTGCAAGATGAGCCATCAATATTTTTGGTCTCTTTTCCCAGCAGAGAAAAACTTTCATCTTAAATGTGAATATCTGCTAAAAGTTGTTTTTGTCAACTTTTAGGCATACATTAGCATATCGAGGACCTCAAAGCTAATAGACATGGACTAAAAGCCACAAAACTCTTTAACTAATTTAAAGGTCTTTAACTAATAAAGCCCCATCACCTTACCATTCCTTAATATAATATATACATTTTTAAAGCACAGATACTGAGTTTCAATGCATACATATACACACACACACACATACACAATTCCACTGTTCAGCCCGGGCACTAATGGGCTATTGTGTTAGCTTTAATAGCAAGGCCAGATCCAGCAAGTGGAGAAGTGCCTTCCTCAAAGTCGCCATGGAGACAGAGGTGCCAGCGAGCTTTGGTAAAAAAATACTGCAAGTCTGAGAAAATGCCCACAGTAACTGTCTCTCTCACACGTATCGCCCATTATCTGACTTTAAATGATCTAACTTTAAAAAAATTTACCTACCCCTATTATCAATATTTATAACTATAATACTAGCCTAAATATTTGCAATTTATAAAATGAAAATAAATAAATAAGAGCTTCAGAGGAAGTCATATCAATGACTCAATTGCCAAAGACCAGATTTTCAAACAATACTATCCACTTGGGCTGGGCGATATGTAAAAAATATTTTTGCGATAATTGCCTTAAAAAATATTGCGATATCTGATTACATTGTCAACCCCCCTGCCGAGGGTTTTTGCTTTATTGATTTTGCTTTAAAAATGTTATTCATTTATTGAAACACGAAAAACATAAACAAAAAGACATTTCAATCTGGGTGGCAGAGGAATCTCAGTTGCCTCTGAGTCTGAGACCATCAATCTGTGCATCTTACCACGTGGCTTGTTGAGCACATTACTGTGTAGACACGTTACTGTTGTCCACGCACAACTCACCATGTGCCCCACCTAGAGTGAGAACCACATTATAGCGACCATGAGGAGGTTACCCCGTGTGACTCTAACCTCCCTAGCAACTGGGCCAATTTGGTTGCTTAGGAGACCTGGCTGGAGTCACTCAGCACACCCTGGATTTGAACTCACGACTCCAGGAGTGGTAGTCAGCGTCTTTACTCACTGAGCTACCCAGGCCCCCCAACAAAAAGACATTTCTAAATTCAAATTGCACTTTAAACTAAATGAAAAAAGCAACAAAACAACAAAGTGATAAAAACAAATCTTATTTAACCACCTCCCCAAATCCAAACATTTACTGTCTCCAATGGATCCATTTGCATCACGGAATCCGCAATGCATGCCAACCACAAGGAAATAAAGCGAATTAAACAGCACCTCCCGAGATGATCGGAGATCATTTTCAGCATTCTCATAGACTACATTATTCTTGCAAACTGTTTTCAGATTAATGAAAGAGAGAAAAAAGAGTGAAAACTCTTTATATGCACTGGTTCCACATGACAGGCTCGTGCTGCACGCCTCTGAACAAACAGCGAATCAGACACGAGCATTTATGGCTTTTCTTTTGTCTGTTCTTAAAAATATAATAAAGTGTTTTTCTTCAAGCGCATGTCTTTGTGACTAACAGCATTTCTTGTCATGTGTAACTCCAAGACAGGTCGCCCGCCTGTTGCAGGTAGATGAGCAAAGGTGCTAGTTTCACACCCTGGCCACTGTTTAATATATTTGGCAACTTCTTAAATCCATGGTTTTGCCATTTCCCAATATTGTCGATCATCATCTGTTTGCAATCAGGATCTTTGTAAGACATTGTCGATATCCAATTACATCGTCCTATCGCCCAGCCCTACTATCCACATTCATTTTATATCTCTGTACTCTTACTGTTTTCAACAATTGACTCTTTGTTTCTATTACTGATTATGTGAAACATCTGATACAAAGATGACACTTAAACATAATTGCAAACTCCAAAAAAGCCCCATAGTGTATGAAAGAGCGACCTCAGAGCAATGCAAATTTCTTCTGGGCACACACACCTACATACTCTATGAAACGTGTGTGTACATTGAATGCGATTTGCAGGCTTTTTGCCTTGCCACAGGTAAGTGGCGGTAAGTAATGCGCCGCAAGCCTATATTTTGCTGAGTTAGCTTCTCGCTCCATTTCAGAGACATCCGTGAGTGAATACAGACAAGATCCAAGAGAGATCCAAAAATGCTAGGCTTAAAAAGCAAGAGAGAGTTATCATATCAATTTTGCACCATTTTTGCATTATATATTTGTAATTATACATTGAATCAATGTACCAAATAAATACAATCTCAGTGGGTTTCTACAAGCAGTTGCATTGGGTTTGGTTCTCAGCAGACCAAGAGTGTGCATGTAAAGTTTTGTGTTTATTTCAAAGTGAAATGTTCGAACTGTGATTACTGTACAACGCTGAGTTCACGTGGTGGATTTAATGAGGTGATAAAACCCCCAGGAAGCTTGTGCACATCGGAAAGTTTGAAAGAAAGTGTTATTATGCCAAATGCAAGACTGGTTGCTCAGAGGCAGCCTTGAGTTTCTTGAGATAAAAGCATGAATTTCGCAGGGAAAGTAAAACATGCATTTGCCGCCTCTGACTGTTTATAAGGCATGTACAAAGACACATGAGGCCTAATGATGTAGAGGAGACCGGGGATGGTTGGCACACTTTTCATACTTTCTTGAATATCTCTGGTGGAACAAATGTTAATAGGTGCAAATGAAAGCTTAATTCTTAGGTAAAAAACAAACAAATTCTTCTTCTTATCCTTCTTTCAGCTGCTCCCGTTAGGGGTCGCCACAGCAGACCGTCCGTGATCCGCATATTTGAGTTGGCACAGGTTTTACGCCGGATGCCCTTCCTGACATAACCCCCAGTGGCTGGGGGACTCTCACTCACACCTACAAGGCAATTTAGAGTCTCCAAGTTATGTTGTGCATCTGTGCCAAGTTATGAGCTTGGTTGGCATGATGTTAAAACACTATAGTTTTGAGAGAGAAGATAACACCGAAAAACAAACAACAGTTTATATATTTGTATATATATATGAATATTTTGCAATAAAATAAAAATATATTGTTTCTACACTTATAATCAGCAACTTTGAATCAATAGTTTTTTTCTGGAGGACCGGGTGACAGGGTGTCCGGGAGCCGGTGAGCAAGTTCTTCT
Source organism: Myxocyprinus asiaticus (assembly GCF_019703515.2). Taxonomy (NCBI): domain Eukaryota; kingdom Metazoa; phylum Chordata; class Actinopteri; order Cypriniformes; family Catostomidae; genus Myxocyprinus; species Myxocyprinus asiaticus. The sequence continues at coordinate 3,024,480 of NC_059352.1, forward strand.
CTCTCTCTCTCTCTCTCTCTCTCTCTCTGTGTGTCTCCGCTCACCCTTTCCCTCTCCCCACACCTCCCCTCCCCTCTCCCCCAGGATCACAGGAGGTGGGGTGGACCACCGGCTGACGGAACGGCCGGAAGGGCATCATCTCCCCTCCAGAGGTGTGGGGGGGGGGGGGGGGGAGTAAGTCAGTCCGGTGGCGCCCCGGCCTGAATAGGGCGGGGGATGAGTATGACGAGGAGGAGGGCATGGCCGGGCCGTGATGGTGCATGGCTGGCGCTGAATCAGCTGATCAGCAGGAGAGCGAGATTAAGGGGAACCGGAGGTGCCAGTTTGAGAGAGAGATGCACGCGGCCGCATTTTGTGTGCGTCCTTATGTTTTATGTTGGTTTAAGTTTATGTCTACCATTAAACTTTATGTTGACTGTTCAGCCGGTTCCAGCCGCCTCCTTGCCCATCCTTATACTGTTAAAAGCATATTAAAAACGCATATAAAGTAGTCCATATGATTTGTGCGCTATATTCTTCTGAAGCCATGCGATAACTTTGTGTGAGAAACAGATAGAAATGTAAATAATTATTTGCTGAAGCTCTGAAATTTCATTCGTGTCTGCATTTGCATTGAATTTTCGCTGTAAAATTGAATTTTTATTCCACTGACGGTGAGGTTTAAGTCTGGGTTGGGGTTAGGGCATATGGTTAATAAAATATGTATTCCTGATGACTGTATTACAGTATTTACAACTAAAAATATAACTCGCTTTTGGCGCCACCTTGTGGACTAAAGCTCTCATGTGCCCTTTAAACACTTCCATCTTCAGCCACTGATTAGTGATTCTAATTTTGGTAAGCAGAGACCGATTTCATCTTAAGAACTTTCGACCTCCTGTTACCGAATTCACAGTGAGATCAGTCTGTTTAGAGTACTGTAAATAATGGCAGACCTTTCATTTTGAGGCAAACTATTCCTTAAAACTTTTCTGACTCACAGATGAAATTAAAGAAGAGTGGTAGAGCAGCACTTTGTAAACAGATTTACTATGCAAAGCTGCAAAAAATCAGTGCGGGTTCAGAAAAACAGGGCAGACTCCTGGCCAAACGTAAGATAGCAGGGTTGAGAAAGATGTGCTTTGGCACAATTAAGCACACATTTAGAAGTGATTTAATCTCTTAATCAGAGCTGTAACTGCAGAACCACAGGCTAGGATTGTCTGTGCACAGACGATAGCATCCGCACACTCGGCCCTGCAGTGTGAGCGTGTGTGTGCGCATGTGTATTAACGGATCAGTGTGAAATTGCCGTGCTTAAATGTCTTCTCCTGAGGTGGTGCTTCAGAAAGCGTCTGCTGTGATGGATAAACACTCTCACCCTAAACAGTATCCATTTCTACGGCCGACGGCTTTATGAGCTTTACTCGCACACCCCACCCCCCTCAAGTAGGGTGGAAATAGTAAGGAATCCGACGATTCTGGTTCCGATTACAATTCCTCTTAAAAAATAAGCAGGAATCAAAGTAACACAATTCTTGCAAACGCTGTGTTTACACACAATTTTTAATGCAGCACAGAGGTGGTAAAAATACAATCCAATAATTTGTCCTGCTCTGCAAAAAGTCATTTTCTTACTAAGTTATGAAACATCTTTAACATCTTTAAAACAGGAATTAAATTACTTAAGAAACAGAATGGCATGAGCTATTTTGTTTTGTTTTCAGAGAAATCTAACTAAATCTGGTGTGGTTTTTGCTTAATACAAGAAAAAACGATTTGCCAATGGGTTACGAAAAATGAATTAATTTTCCCTTTGAATCAAGCTTTTTTCTTACCCCATTAGCAAAAATAAATAAATAAATAAAAATAAACTTTTCTAAATTTGGTCATATTTCTCTGAAAACAAGTCAAAAGTCATGTTGCTTTTTCAATAAATGTATCTTGTTTTGACAATGTTTAAATATTTTTACAGGAAAGTAATTATAAATTGCAGTGAGACTGTATATTGCATTAAAAAAAATCTATTAAACAACAAATACATTGGTAACAACTCTTAAACTCTGAAGTATTTTTGGGCTGCCGCCAGCAATTTTTCACACTCACATTTAAAAGCTCACCATTTACACAGACTGTGGACTAACTGCCAAAAATTGGTTTAATTTTTTTCATGCTTTTCCTGCGGCACTGCATATTTTGTTCTGGACATCTAAGATATAACATTGAATTATTCACACAAGCAAGCTCACAGACAACAAGAGAACTCCCTAAGGTAAAAGCAGATATAATGCTTTTAGCTATTCGGGGCTTACAGCAGCAGTGATCAGTGCATAAAAGAGACATTTAATTAGTGCAACAAATTAGTGCAACAAAATAAACTATACAGTAACATTTCTGAGAATGAGAGCTTTCATTTGATATATGATTTGTCTATTTAAGTGCTATTTTAAAGACTTTTATATTCATGTTAATATTTCTACCACATGACCTCTAGGTGGCGCTTATTTGCGACACAAATGATTTAAGGCCTTAATTTGTTATTTTATGTAACATAAATGCAGAAGCGATTGTTATCTATGAAAAGCTCAGATTCTAAGCTTTCAAACGATACCACATTTGACTGACTTATGTATACAGGGACTTAAGCATTTTAAGCATAAATGTTTTGCCGTGATATAGTGTCCTTTTTGGTTAATTTAGATTATAAAATGCCACTTATTTCAACAAAACTCACAAAATAAGTGTATTTTTAACTACACAGTGTCATATAAACAACCAGCCAGTAATTAACCTGATTTAAAGTTCAGTGCTTTAGTGGACTAAAGCACTGAACTGGTAAGCAGAAGGTTGCTGGTTTGATCCCCACAGCCACCACCATTGTGTCCTTGAGCAAGTCACTTAACTCCAGATTGCTCCAGGGGGATTGTCCCTGTAATCAGGGCACTGTAAGTCGCTTTGGATAAAGGCGTCTGCCAAATGCATAAATGTAAATGTAAATGTAAAGTTATATTACAACTTTGTTGTCATGACAACAAAAACACTGTAATCTAGATATTGGTTATAACTTTACACAAATACGGTTAGTAAGCGATTTTATCACACTAAAATAATCTTAACATGTGTAATGTTTACGTCTAGTGGCTATACTTTTGTAACTGTCTATTTTAGCGTTTATGGACTTGCCCCATTCACTTCCATTGTAAATGCCTCACTGTAACCTCAATTTTATTTTAATTTTAATTTTTTAAATAAAGCAGGGACGATTTAGAAACAACATTTCTTAGGCCACGTCCACAATAATACATTTTTGTTTGAAAACGCATTCATTCGCCATGTTTATGGCTATCATGCTTGCTGGAATGGCACCGACTTTAGAAAACGCTCTCCATAAACGCATACTTTGGAAAAAGATGATGTTATGAAACTGAAACTTATGCTTTCAAAAAAATAAGTCTGGGCATAGAAATGCATCAATTCTTCGACTACAAACTCTTCAGACATGTTTAGTAAGTTCTGTTCTCTGTTTTGTGTAGCTGTGTTATGTTGTTGGACTGTGTTGGACCTGTTTTTAGATAAGCAAAATGAGTTTTCGCTTGAACGCCTCAATGTCACGAGGGAGCTGCATGAACTGTTGATCTCGTGCCCTATCATGAACGCACACAGGAGATCAACGGTCAGTGAACATTTTCACTAAATAATACATTAGATTTCAGTTTGTTTCTCACCAAATCTTATCATATGCTTTCATAACAATCATGAGTCTCATGGAAAAATTTATTAGACTTCTGAATTATACTTTTGTGTTCTTTTGAAGCTTGAAGAGGTGGTCACCATAAACTGCCATTGTATGACATCACTGAGCACAATATTTTCACTTTTGTGTTAAGAAAAAGACAAAGTCATATAGGGTTATAACAACACAGGGGTGAGTAAACAATGACTGAATATTAATTTTTGGGTGAACTATCTCTTTAATGAAACTGAACGTCATGAAATCATTTGGTTGATGATTGACTTGGATTGACTTCAACAATTCTCCTTTCCTTTTCAAGAACCCTCATCATCTTTCTCCTCTGCCCATTTTATTTTCAGTATGTCTGTCTATCTCTGAACTGTCGGTCTGTTGGCTGCTCTAGGGTCGCTAATGGCAACTGGCTCTGGTATATTCTTCTGTCTTTTTTTCCTGGTCATGAAAAGTCTCACTCTGGCTTTGTACTCGCAGTAACGGCTCAGCCTGACGGCTTTGCAGATTCAGCTCAAACTGTCCTCGCCATGAACATTCAACACGTGAAAAGATGGTTTTACATGGCAGGAAATACAGTGGGATCTAAAAGCCTGAGACCACATTCAAAATATCGGATTCAAAATCAAATTTTAACCTGGACCAAAAAAGGGCATAAAATGCATTAGGCATATTAACGATTCGGCACAATTTCTAGGTTACTAATGAAATGGTTGCAACCAGTCTTAAGGAATGTCACAAAACAGAATAAAATCGTTATAATGTCAAATAACGTAAATGTGTCAATTGTGTCAAATAAACGTGATGGCCTTAAGCTAAATATTTAACTTTTTCAGTGTTAAAATACCTTCTCTTATCCCAGCTTAATATGCAGAGACAACTATTATTAAGTCATTCATAGGTTAATTTTCTCTTAAACTGTAAACACTGTGTTTCTGTTGCGCTATGAAAAAATGTTCTGTTTGTTTCGAGTGACCTGCTCCAGCAACATAATTCAACCAATGGCATGAGTTGGGTGCAGGACTATCTGACTCTTTGAACAACAGCCATCAAGGGGCATTTGTAGTTACATATGGTGGCACTAGTGGCACAGAAATTACATACTCCCGCTTTAAAGGGGTCATGAAGTGCTAGTTTTTATAATTGTATTAGCTTGCCTGAGGTCCACTGATAATGTTATGGAAGTTTTTTGCACCAAAACAGTCACAATTTAATAATATATAATCATTTTCCACCCTGTTTTTGGCCCTCTGCCTGAAACGCTCAGTTTTGGCATAAGCACCTCCTTAAAACTTCAATGTAAACGGCCACTGTTCTGATTGGCTAACATTATGCAGCCCCTCAAATTCAGCAAACTCAATCGGAAGAATATTATTAAAAAAAATTGCAGGGTTTGCACGTAACGCACATCCAACACATAGCATCTGAATATATTAAACTGTTCATCTCAAGCGCAACTGTTAACACTCAACACCATAAACTATCAAACAGTCATGACATTTGAAATATTCATGAATGCAATGGTTTACTTACGCTTTTGAAGTGTTTTTAACTGCCCCATCCTTCGATAACAGTTCCTTTGCAAAGCTTGAATCGTATTTTGTCTGTTCACAAGCAATCCATGCTGACATAAGCCGATAAAAACTTACATACATAGTCCAAAGAACGGTGAAATTACGGTGGAAACACACCGAAACGGTCAAAGACTTCCATCGTCAAAGACGTCCTATGTTTACATACACCAACAATTAAAAATAGCGCAGATGGAAGGAATATTCCTTGTTACGGTCCGGGGACATGATTAATAGCATTCATTTTTTTTATGCATTATTTTTTTATAGAATTAATTGCACTGAATTAACAGCCCTAATTGCAAATCTTTAATCAGCCACTGAACAAAAAAGCCTTGGATAGACAGAACATAAAGACACTAAAACAAGCTCTTTACTCAGGTAACTGAACACTGGTTGCTAACGGTTTGGTAATCTTTGGAGAGTCTTGTGTTTAAGCTTGTGAAGCCCAATATACGGTATATTTTATAAATCAACCAAGGACTTCTTTACTCATAATATATGCAAAGATGGATACAAAAGACAGTATTACACACCAATACAAGGTCTAAATGTCTCAACTGAACATACTGTACAGTGTGGTTGGACTTTTCAACACACTTTACAGTAGTTCCTCTGAATTTGAGAGCTTTAATGGAAAATATATTAAAGGAATAGATATTTTTTGGAGACTTCCACTGAAGTCCTTCAACAAAGGCCTCCACACTTTTTATTTCAAACCCCTCGAAATTCATTCTCCAGTGTATGGCACTTTAAAAGTGGGCTTTGAAAATGAAAGCATATCTGTCTGCTTTTATTCAACACCCTTGCTTAGCAATGCCTACTTGTCCTTTTGCAATGTCACTTGAGGCGATAGAAAAAAAAACTTGTAATAATGTCAATAGAACGCTACAGTATGAAGCAATAGAAGCACAACATACAAAAATAAAAACATCAGCCACAAATTTAGTTTGCATTAAATTAGCAGAGAATACCAAAGTGATGTGAAAGGCCAAGAGACTCCAAACTTTCCGACTTCAAAGCCGTGTGATTTTCATATAGCTCTTTTTCTTACGATTGGCGCAGTGAATGGGATGAAACAGCATTATTTACCACAAGAAAGAAATGTGTTCATGTATATGGGAAAAACAAAACAAATTCCCAGAATACCTTTCACAAAATGGCGTAGAAATTAGCATGTACTGTACAGCGAGTACTGATGATGAAGGAACTGTAAAAGAAGAGAATCTTCCAGAGAATGCGAGTAAAAGGAGAGGGTACCATATTCTCCTGCTTTCTTTTTATATATACGTATATTAGATCAGATCCAATTTACATGAGGAGACTGCTTGGCGGATCGGAGCCACTGAACAAGAGGAAGAAGAAAAAATTTAATTAGTGGAAACGGATGTGGAGACTTTTCTTAAAACACTGGGCTCTACTACTTTGGAGAGAGCTGCAGTTAGTGTGCTGGAGGTTCTATGGACTTCAACTTTGTGAAAAGACTCTCTCGTTTTCACACTCTCACTATTTTTTTACATTTGAAAACAATTTCTAACAGTGTATGTACATGCATCACAGGAGATTGTGATGAGAAAATGACATCGCAAATTCTGCATTGTGTTTAATAGAATTCTGTGCTGGAAATGACACTGATGGAAATGACATTTTTAATGTTTTGGAAAAAAATGGCCACCTCATTTTTCTTTTCAAGGATAAATACTAGGACTGTCAATTTAACGCTTTAATTCGGTGTGATTAATTATATAAAAAAATAACGCGTTAAAAAATTAACGCAATTAATCATGTCTCTGGACTGTAATAAGGAAGATTTCTTATATCTGAGCAATTCAAGCTTGGAGCACCACGTGTTTCCTCCAGGGGGCAGTAAGCGAAACTCGCTTTTTAGGCAATGCGCAGCTTATACAGAGAGCAAACTACACTACAAGATGAGAACAGGTTCTTGCGTTCAAACACAGCTTGATGGAGCGCAAAACAGATCGCAGGGATCTTAAGATGTGTTTATCTATGTTTCAAACTTCGTTTAACATGACACAGCGATGTAAAAACGGTATGTTTATGATGCAACACAACCGAAACGCTCCAAAAGCGTCCGTCTGACGCAGGTGTCCTTTAGTGAAGACCTTATAATAAATCTCAGACTGATTTACAATTAAATGTATTGCTGTGAACTGTAGACCAACGATTGGCTGATGTTAAATAATATGGAAATAAACAATATATTGCATTCTAAAGCCTCTTTTTGTATTGTCTTTTTTAACGCTTCACTTGTGCCAAAATAATGTAATGCGTATTAATTATCTGTATTATTATTTTTAAAAATATATGTATTTTATTTAAAAAATTATATAACTATTTATAATTATTTAATCATTATATATTGAATTATTGTTATTTGAGGGGCTTTCTCAGCAAATATCTATATATGCGATTAATTAAATGGCATACCATGTAATTAATTCTGTAAAATAAATTAATTGATTGATATGCATCATTTAATAATATTTTCACACTTTTGGATAATTTGTCACAGCTTGGTTGGAAATGACACCTAATAAAATTGTTGCTCACAAGTGATATTTCCCTTGATTTTTCTTTGTTTTGTCTCATATTGCATCTCAAGTATGCTCTTCACTGACACTTTTGTCCACTTGGTTAACAAGTACACTAACTTTTAGAAACTTTATTAGGTTAGTGGGGTGGATATGACGCCACAACTGTGAGACAGTCATAATTTTTGAAAAATGTATAGATAAATATTAAAATTGTTTGTTTATTCCACTCTTTGTTAAGATTCTCGTAGTTTTAACCCTTCTATTGCGTATTGGAGAGGTAGATAATCATTTTTAAATACCACATCGTTTTTAGTACAGGAACCAAACTTTGTGACTTTGTCAAGACTATCAAAATAATAATTTATTTTTTTATTTTTTTTATTTCTTAATACAATTGTTTAAAAGATATAACCATTTAAAACAAATTGTTCTATCTTTTGCATTCACAAATCAATTTTGACCCGGGCATCAATTGTGGCTTTACACATGATAATATGTTGATTTTTTTTTTTTTTTTGTACATCTATGAATTCTATTTTTTCTTATAAACACTTCACTTACATTAAGCCTCTTTCCCAAACTCTCTCACACACTTTTTTGTCTCAAAAATGGGACTGCACACACATACACATACAGTCACACACAGACACACACACATTTCAGTTCAAAACAGACACGCCAGACATAACAAACATAACAAATAAACTAAATCAAAGGTACTGCTGTCTAAATGGGCTATGGTGAGAGCAAAATTTCATGCACACATTAGTCTAAATAGGGCTTGAAAGAAGAAATTGTTCACATTTTACTCTGCAGCCATCTGATGCTGAACCCACTTACAGCATACACACATCAACATTCAACAGTTCATTCAAGTAAATAGAATAGATTTTGCTTAAAAACATAGCAAATAAGTATTCATGTTTTATACTTGAGTTGTACAGTTGTTTTGATGAAGTTCAGTTGAAAAATAAAAAAGTTGGTTTCATAACCTTTGACCACCAAGTTGTTTTGAGCAGATACGAGTAACAGGAAATTCATTAAAATTACTAGTAATTATCATATTAGATGTTAATATAAATTGTATATTATGTAATATTTGGATAAAATTTCACAGAATTGTTGATAAAAAAAGAAGTCTTCACGTGTATCACACCGGTTTTGCTGTAGTTAATGTATATTTTGAAAAGTCAAAGAATTTCTACATTTTATATATATATATATATATATATATTTTTTTTTTAATTCCCCTTTCTCCCAATTTGGAATTCCCAATTCCCACTACTAGGTAGGTCCTCGTGGTGGCACGGTTACTCTTCTCAATCCGGGTGGTGGAGGACAAGTCTCAGTTGCCTCCACTTCTGAGACCGTCAATCCTCACATCTTATCACGTGACTCGTTGTGCATGACACCACGGAGACTCACAGCATGTGGAGGCTCATGCTACTCTCCGCGATCCACGCACAACTTACCACGTGCCCCATTGAGAGCGAGAACCACTAATCGCAACCACGAGGAGGTTACCCCATGTGACTCTACCCTCCCTAGCAACCGGGCCAATTTGGTTGCTTAGGAGACCTAGCTGCAGTCACTCAGCATGCCCTGGATTCGAACTCACGACTCCAGGGGTGGTAGTCAGCATCAATACTCGCTGACCTACCCAGGCCCCATATTTTATTATATTAAAAAAAAAAAAAAAGCGTATTAATTAATTACTTTTATATTTGTCAGTTAAAATGCCAAAAACATAAATCTTTTTACATGTGTGAACAGTTAAGAACTTATTAATGACTTGCAATATAGTTTTAGATGAAAACCAATGGGTTATGAATGATTTATAAGCTTGAATTCCACCAGGTCAAAATCAACCCATAAATGCAAAAGGTGTATGCATATAGGAGGGTTAAACATGCAATAATTTGTATTTTAATAATGGATTTTCATAGTTTAATATTGAAAGTCTGGGTCTGGGACAAGGCTAAAACAGTCAAATCTATACATAAATTAAGTACAGAAACTACCAAAGATAAATGACGAAGGCCTGGTGAAAAACTACCAATTCCATTTTAACGTGATCTTCATTTAAAGAAAAAAAGAAAAAAAAAAAAAACAGTTTCAGTCTGTTCGTTTTATTAAAAATGTACTCCTGGGAAATGAAAGTGCCCAAATTTCAGACGATACCCAAATATGAATATATTTGGGATCCAAAAGTCTGTGACCACCTTGCAAATCTAGAATTAAAAAATATAACTTAATCTTAGAGAGAAAAAAAAAAGAGAGAGAAATTTTTAGGATTTTGACCAATTTTAAACAAAGAAAAGTTTTATGATTCTGCACTATTTCTAGGTCACTTTTCAAATTAGCAAATTACTGACACTGATCATGTTAACTCCTCTGCACAGTTTACCTTGCCTCTACTAATGCACTAAAGATGCTCTGGAACATTTCTGAATCATGCTGGGTAACATGAATCATCAGGTTTTGTACAAACTTATGGAGTCCATGCACTCATTAATGCCCAAAAGTGTTACAATACTGTTTAGGGCCACGGAATGTAAAGATGTAGGCATATACCATCCAGCATGCACAAACCTTTGCACTACCATAAACTTTGCGATAACAGAATACCAGCTGAATAACATCAACTGAGGAAATTCAAAGTATTAAAATTATAAATTAAATATAAATTGCAAGAAGACAAGTTGATAAAACATGCAGAAACATTTCACTGTCAATACATGCAAATTGTAGCCTTGCTGATATTTTCTGAGTAACAGAATATTCTACACACTATTCTAACCAATCTGTTTGTGAAGGCATACGGCCTTGAGCTGTGAAAGAAAATTGTGCCAGCCCAGCTCTGAAATTCTTTTGCAAAATTCTCTGATAATATGAAAGAGCAAGTCAATTCAGGCTGACACGCTACAGAAAACGGTGGTATTTTTTATGATTAGCAGTGTGCCGAGTGTTGGCAACCACTTTATACCTGCAAACAAAACATGTTATGGGTAACATATTCACTGATGGATATTGGATATGAAGAGAATATTTGATATAAGAGAGAAGTCAATATAAATAGGACTCGAGGTATGATGGTATTGTTGGAAAAGTGTAAATAGGTAGAAAATTTGTTGTATCAAAAGGCGATGATTTTGATATAAGATGGTCATCTTTTTGTGTATCACCAAAGTGAGTTTGACGAATGAAATTGCTAAAGTCAAACAGCTGTGGCGTCATTCCAGAGGGACGAGCCGTTCTTGTCGCATACATGCCCACTAGATTAGCTTCTCATTATGAAATGGGATGCTCAGGCGTTTTGTAGCACTCTTGGGGTCTCACCAAAAGACAATTAGCCTGCTGGGGCAAAAGCTGGCTGCTGTTCGAGCACTATTAACATCAGAGCCGCTTGACTGTTGCATAGCTTTACTGTATGGGTCTAAAACGTAAAAAAAAAAAAAAAAAAAAAGCCACAAAAAAAAAAAAAAAAAAAAACACCATTATCACATCTGCATAATTGCATCATTTATTCTGCTTGGGCTATGAACATTTCTTACGAATGGTTTCATTGTGTGCATTTAACAGAATTTGAGAGAATCGTCCAAAATGAGAGCATTAGCAAGCGTAGAAAGTGTTCAATTAGCTAAAACGCCTAATGTAAGTCCAACTTTGCAGTTCTTTTTCCAAGCTGACAGAAACCATTCTGTACAGATGCATTTTGTTGACTTTACCCATGAGTCATTCGTACTATGCAGTATATTTTCATTTCCCCATCCTTTGTAATCCATATAATATATGAATACATTGGATAAAATATTAAACTCACAACTGTTAAAGATATAAATCATACTAGTTACTTTTCTAAGTAACTCTCTCACTCTAAAAGAAATGTTTCAAAGAAAATATTTTTTGGGGAATATTGCTTAAAGAAGTAATCAATTTATAGTTTTTTCTGATGTCATCAAAATCTCTTTCCAACCTGTTATAGTGTGTTTCATTCAAAGTTGATTTGATGTTTACAATCCTCAACCATAAAAGCATTCCATTGCCAGATGTTTGAAAGATGATGTATAAGTAAGCAAAACGGCAATGCTCCCATTAGCTTAGCAGGTATTCAATTGTCAGCAGAGATGTCTCCTTGTAACCAAATTGATAAGTTTAAGTTTACAAATGTATTAATCCCACATGAGGAAATTAGAAGTAGGGCTATAGACACAAACAGACAAAATCAATAAAAGACCAAGTACAATCAACAATACATTAAAAACAAACAATTACAACACGTCATAAAACATGTTGCAATGCTAGCATTTGTTCTACAGTTGTATGATAATCAAAAAAGGGTATATTTCACTGTTTTGAACACCTGTCTCTGCATTTTGTTAAACATGTTTTATTATCAAGTAATGTTGGAACTTTGACTCATTGATGGACAGTCTTTAATAAATGTGATTTTTCTGGGTGTTAACATGTTTGCGAGATGTCATGCACCTGCAAATCGGAGATGAAGATTTCCGCATGAGTTTCCAAGTTGGAAGTCTGACATAAAGTGACATTCCACAACTTTTATAATAATAAAAGTCACTGCTTCATGACATCACCTTGCAGGAAGTGATATCTTCTTTGGTGGGAAACAACAGTTCAAACATCAGTTTTAAGTAGGCTATTATCAATGGATTTGTTGCATTATGTGCTGTTTCGTGGTATTATTATTGTTTCACAATAAGCCTTTCTATCCTAACAGAAATTAATATGACACAACCAAAATGTTAAAAGATAGTTAAAAATATCAAAATTAACTGAAGCTGACAGCCTTATGTAAGCTAACTTTAGCCTAGCTAACTGGTATTAGCCTGATTGGTCACACCAAAACATTCCATCTTTGTAGAAATCAATATATAACATATCAAAATTTAAGTTGACTCCCTCATGTAAGCTAACTTTAGCATTTAGCAAACTGCTAACTTTTATTAGCTTATCGATCACACTAAAATATTCCATCCTTGTAGGAATCAATATATAAGATATCAAAATTCAAGTTGACACACTCATGTAAGCTAACTTTAGCCTTTAGCTTACTGCTAATTTGTATTAGCCTATTGATCACACTAAAACATTCCATCCTTGTAGAAATCAATATATAAGTTATCAAAATTCAAGTTGACACACTCATGTAAGCTAACTTTAGCCTTTAGCTAACTGCTAACTTGTATTAGCCTATTGATCACACTAAAACATTCCATCCTTGTAGAAATCAATATATAAGTTATCAAAATTCAAGTTGAAACCCTCATAAAAGCTAACTTTAGCATTTAGCAAACTGCTAACTTTTATTAGCTTATCGATCACACTAAAACATTCCATCCTTGTAGGAATCAATATATAAGATATCAAAATTCAAGTCGACACCCTCATGTAAGCTAACTTTAGCCTTTAGCTAACTGCTAATTTGTATTAGCCTATTGATCACACTAAAACATTCCATCTTTGAAGAAATCAATATATAAGTTATCAAAATTCAAGTTGACACCCTCATGTAAGATAACTTTAGCATTTAGCTAACTGCTAACTTGTATTATCCTATTGATCACACCAAAACATTCTATCCTTGTAGAAATCAATATAAGTTATCAAAATTCAAGTTGACACCCTCATGTAAGTTAACTTTAGCATATAGCTAAGTGCTAACTTGTATTATCCTATTGATCACAGCAAAACATTCTATCCTTGTAGAAATCAATATATAAGTTATCAAAATTCAAGTTGATACCCTCATGTAAGGTAACTTTAGCCCTATGCTAACTGCTAACTTGTATTAGCCTATTGATCACACCAAAACATTCTATCCTTGTAGAAATCAATATATAAGTTATCAAAATTCAAGTTGACACCCTCATGTAAGTTAACTTTAGCATTTAGCTAACTGCTAACATGTATTATCCTATTGATCACACCAAAGCATTCTATCCTTGTAGAAATCAATATATAAGATGTCAAAATTCAAGTTGACACTCATGTAAGCTAACTTTAGCCTTTAGCTAACTGCTAACTTGTATTAGCCTATTGATCACACTAAAATATTCCATGTAGAAATCAATATATAAGTTATCAAAATTCAAGTTGACACACTCATGTAAGCTAACATTAGCCCATTGCTAACTGCTAAATGGTATTAGCCTGGTCACACTAAAACATTTTATCCATACAAAAATCAAGATCAAAATATCAAAATTTTAAAAGATGGATGAAATTATCGATAAACTTCAAGTAGACACCCTCATGCAATACTCTCAATCCATTGCTAAACAAAGGCAAACTTCATTCTTTATTTTAATTTAACTTTTTTTTTTTTTTAGTAAGGAGTTCAAAAAGTACTGCATAACAGGAATGGCCCAACCCTCATCCCAAGCATCTCACAACACGTAAACATTTCACTTTTTTTAAAGGCTAGTTTGTCTGAGTCCGTGGTATCTAAGTGCTAAGAAAGTGTTTCAGCTCTCCAAAGCAACGGCGGCTCATAAAGCAATAGCCTTCCCTCACAACTAACCCACCACTTTTGTCATGCTGGTGAAATAGAACTTAAATCAAACCCTCGGAGAAATGCTTTCATGTTTTCGCAGTAATGCCGCACTATAACTCTTGTGACGCCAGTCATGTGTGAAGTACAACCAGCTTTCCAAAGACCCAAATGTTTTGATACAAATGCAGTTTAGCTCAGTAAAAGATAATTGCTCACTATATAACCTTAGGGCCATTGATTTGTTTGTCTCTTTATATGTAACATTCTTAGAGTGGTTAGCATACCTCTCAAGCTTTGCTGTGCCTGTACTTTGCAGGTATTGAATCATTGCATTAGTTTGCGAGTTAACGGTATAGAATTCTGCCTCAACCACTTTCCCAACAAATTAGACTTAATGAACAAATGTACTGAGAAACGCTTAGACCAATAACTCCTTGGAGATTTGAGACAAGGTTTGCATCACAGTGATTGCTAATGTCTATAAACACCATTAGGGAAAACCGCCATGGTAGTAGACTGCCAAGCTGAGAGTTATTGATAAAGTATGGAAAAAAACTTCACATTGATAGACTCTAATGTTTTAAGATCATATAGAAATAGCCTACTAGTTAAAGAAGATTGCTTATTCATTTTCAGATAAACATGAACACCAACATACCAGCTGAAAAATCCAGCAACGACTAGCATACATCTCCATGATGGTCTATAGGCTGTTTTTTGCTGTTAAATGACAAATGACTGTGACATTTAATTGTATTTATTCTATTTATGTCTATTGAACCATACAGAATACACGTCGAAAAAATGGAAAAAAACGAAGGTACCCTCGTGGTATGGATAAAAAGCCTTAATTCAACCGGGTAGCAACATCTTAAAAATATCTTTTTGGCCAGCACATTTCTGCTAAAGAAAAGCCTTCATCAGGGTACCCTTGGTTTTTCATCATATATTTTAAAAATATATAATTTTAAGTTGAATTAAGGCTTTTTATCCATACCAAGTGAATGCCAATCCAAGTGGATTTTTCTCTTTTAGTAAGAATTTTGTTATCCCTTTCTTCCAACTGAGCACCAGTGGTTATACTTTTTTGTCACCTTTTCAGCACACCTAGTCTTTTTTTTATTAATTTAAATTTGAACATTTAACTAGTCCAAATATCAGCAGGCTAAATAACAGTAACTTCATACAAACATGAAATTATATATATATATATAAACACTTTGCAGTAACAACTTCGGTCAATTATCATGCTGGAAAAAAGTGCTGAGTCCAAAATATTTAACAAAAAAACACACAAGTTTTTTATTTATTTATCATCTAAATTTTAATGGTAATTCTCATTTCTGTAATACTATATGTTTATATACTGTAATACAATGCTTTATTTAGTAATTAGTACTAATATTCATATATTTTTATCAGCATAAATTATAGGCAGTACAACAAATACTAGCATGATGTATACATATTTTACAATTTAAATAATTTAATATCAAATCAAAATCAAATCAAATGACTTTATTGTCACATAGCCATATACACAAGTGCAATGGTGTGTGAAATTCTTGGGTGCAGTTCCGATCAACATAGCAGTCGTGACAGTGATGAGACATATACCAATCTACAATAACATCAAATTAACACAACACAATTTAAACATCTGTTATACACATAATTACACTCAACAATATACAAATAATAACATACACTGTACATTATACAATACACACAATATAGATACACATTATTCAATAAAAATAAAAATATATTAAAAAAAGTATATATATATATATATATATATATATATATATATATATATATATATATATATATATAGAATGTACAGTAGGTTGTATTGTACTGTATTGACATTCAGGCTGTCGGATGATAGTCAGTTGTTAAGAGAGAACATAATATAATGACAGTAATATAATTTATGACAGTCCGGTGTGAGATATAAGAGTAAGGGTAATAAAGTGCAGTGCTGATGTATTTTGATCGTGGGAGATCAAGAGTTCAAAAGTCTGATTGCTTGGGGGAAGAAGCTATCATGGAGTCGGCTGGTGCGGGTCCTGATGCTGCGATACCGCCTACCTGATGGTAGCAGTGAGAACAGCCCATGGCTCGGGTGGCTGGAGTCTCTGATGATCCTCCGAGCTTTTTCACACACCACCTTGTATATATGTCCTGGAGGGAGGGAAGCTCACCTCCGATGATGTGTCTGGCAGTTCGCACCACCCTCTGCAGTGCTTTGCGGTTGTGGGCGGTGCTATTGCTGTACCAGGCGGAGATGCAGCCAGTCAGGATGCTCTCTACAGAGCAGGTGTAGAACCGTGTGAGGATGTGGTGGTTCATTCCAAACTTCCTAAGCCGTCTCAGGAAGAAGAGGCGCTGATGAGCCTTCTTCACAACGACTTCAGTGTGGATGGACCATGTGAGTTCCTCAGTGATGTGGACACCCAGGAACTTGAAGCTGCTGACTCTCTCCACTGGTGCTCCATTGATGGTGATGGGACTGTGTTCTCTGTCTTTTCTTCTGAAGTCCACCACAAGCTCCTTTGTCTTACTGACATTGAGGGAGAGGTTGTGCTCCTGACACCAGTGTGTCAGAGTGTGCACCTCCTTTCTGTAGGCTGTTTCATCATTGTCAGTGATCAGACCTACCACCGTCGTGTCATCAGCAAACTTAATGATGGCATTGGAGCTATGTGTTGCCACACAGTCATGTGTGTACAAGGAATACAGTAGTGGGCTGAGAACACAGCCCTGCGGGGCTCCAGTGTTGAGGGTCAGTGATGAGGAGATGTTGCTGCCTATTCTAACCACCTGGCGTCTGCTTGACAGGAAGTCCAGGATCCAGCTGCACAGTGAGCTGTTTAAGCCCAGAGCCCGGAGTTTCTCATCTAGCTTGGAGGGCACTATGGTGTTGAATGCTGAGCTGTAGTCTACAAACAACATTCTCACATAAGTGTTCTTTTTTTCCAGGTGGGAGAGAGCAGTGTGTAGTGTAGATGCAATGGCATCATCAGTGGAGCGGTTGTTGCGGTAAGCAAACTGCAGCGGGTCAAGAGAGAGTGGCAATACAGAGCAGATGTAATTTCTGATTAGTCTCTCAAAACATTTGCTGATGATGGGGGTCAGAGCAACAGGACGCCAGTCATTTAAACAAGTGATTTTTGATCGTTTTGGTACAGGCACAATGGTGGATGTTTTAAAGCATGTGGGGACTACAGACAAAGAGAGGGAAAGGTTGAAAATGTCCGTAAAAACACCAGCCAGCTGGTTCGTGCACGCTCTGATGACGCGGCCCGGAATTCCGTCTGGGCCTGCGGCTTTGCGGATATTCACCCGTCGGAAGGATCATGTTATATCCGCTACAGAGACGGAGAGTGAACTAACCTCTGTAGCTTCAGCCGCGAGAGCTCTCTCCGCTAGGGCAGTGTTATTTCCCTCGAAACGAGCATAAAAAGTATTTAGCTCATCCGGGAGAGAGGCAGCGGTGTTCATGGCGGAGTTTTTATTCCCTTTGAAGTCCGTGATGATGTTAATTCCCTGCCACATGCTTCTAGAGTTGGTGATGTTAAACTGTCCTTCAATCTTAATATATCATTACAGTAATGAGAGTGAGATTTATTTGCATTACAGTAATGACAATTGCTTTATGGTTATTTAAATAATTGCTATATCAATACATTTTTAATATTTTATGCAAGCAACAGCAGTGTGTTTGACTTTTTCTTGTTTATTAAAATAATTTCACAATGAAAAAAAAATCTTACTGAATATGTTTGTCTCATTTGCTATTAAATATATCTTAATATTCTTAAAACAAGATAACTTTACTTGAGAAAAAAAAAATGGCTTAAGATATTTTGTCTAGTATTCAGAGAAATCTAACAAACTTTTGTAACGTTTATGCTTAGAACAAGAAAAGAAAAAATGCCATAAAAAAAAAAATGATTCAAAGGGTAAACTTATTTTTCTTACCCCACTGGCGAATCGTTTTCTCTTGTTTTAAGCATAAACCCACCAAATTGTGTTAGATTCCTTTGACACTTAACACACTTAATACCTCATGTCATTCTGCTTCAAGTAATTTTTTTTCTTGTTTTAAGGATAGTTCAGAAAATAATACAAATTTACGCAGTAAGAAAAATACTTTTAAAAAACTTATCCGTCTTTTATTTAAGGATAGTGATCATATGAAACCATTTATTATCACATAGTTGTTTGGCTCCTTTTTAAATCATAATGATAACAGAAATCACCCAAATGGCCCTGATCAAAAGTTTACATACCCTTGAATGTTTGGCCAAGTTACAGACGCACAAGATGACACAAACAGGTTTAAATGGCAATTAAAGGTTAATTTCCCACACCTGTGGCTTTTTAAATTGCAGTTAGTGTCTGTGTATAAATAGTCAATGAGTTTGTTAGCTCTCACATGGATGCACTGATGCTCCTTGAAACAACCACACCGTCTTTTTCCAGAGCAGCCTGTATTTCTCCTGAGGTTACCTGTGGGTTTTTCTTTGTATCCCGAACAATTCTTCTGGCACTTGTGGCTGAAATCTTTCTTGGTCTACCTGACCTTGGCTTGGTATCAAGAGATCCCTGAATTTTCCACTTCTTAATAAGTGATTGAACAGTACTGACTGGCATTTTCAAGGCTTTGGATATCTTTTTATATCCTTTTCCATCTTTATAAAGTTCCATTATCTTGTTACGCAGGTCTTTTGACAGTTCTTTTCTGCTCCCCATGGCTCAGTATCTAGCCTGCTCAGTGCATCCACGTGAGAGCTAACAAACTCATTGACTATTTATACACAGACACTAATTGCAATTTAATAAGCCACAGGTGTGGGAAATTAACCTTTAATTGCCATTTAAACCTGTGTGTGTCACCTTGTGTGTCTGTAACAAGGCCAAACATTCAAGGGTATGTAAACTTTTGATCAGGGCCATTTGGGTGATTTCTGTTATCATTATGATTTAAAAAGGAGCCAAACAACTATGAGATAATAAATGGCTTCATATGATCACTATCCTTAAATAAAAGACTTAAATTTTTTGCATGATCAGTTATATTTTCAAAATCAATGCCAAAATTTCACAATTTCTGCCAGGGTATGCAAACTTTTGAGCACAACTGTATATATATATATATATATATATATGGAGGAATGACCATGGTTAGGACCAGACAGTCAAGACCGGCCGCCCATCTTAAAGCATCCTTATTGACATTATTGATTTCTCATTTCAGGAAGCTTTTCTGGGCCTTGTAGATTCTTTGGCCATTGTGGGAAAATGTGATGACGCATAGCGCCTGGTGCATGGATTCACAGCAAGGTCTTTGATAGCTTGAGAAGCTCATCTATGTTTGGTTTCTATTATATACCATTTCTTTAATGACAGCATGCTGGTTTGTGCTTTTATACAAAAGCTGTTTTGTCTCGTGTAGGACAATTGTAACTTTTAAGATAATGTTTGAGATACGTTTAGCATTACATTTGAAGAAGCAGTTCACCTACATATGAAAACTCTGTCATCATTTACTCACCCTCATTTTGTTTCAACATGTTTGCTGTTATTTTTGTGTAAAGCATATGTACAAAATTGTAAAGAATCTTCAAGCAGCTCTTATGTCATTTATACAATGACATCTCAAATCAATATTTCATGTCCATTTATTTTATTTATTTGGCAAGTAGTCATGTAATAAGCAGGATGAACCGTCAAACAGTAATTTTCGCAAATATGACAGAACTGCGACGCAAACCAAAGGTAGAATTCAGCTGTTTCTGGAGACTCCACTGTCTCTTTCTTTTCACATAATAACAATTTTAAAGTATTAATGTAAACAGTATTTAGGACAGGTTTGTCATGAAGGTAAACAAACATAATGAAAAATCAGATATTTATCAAAGTATAAGGTTTGTGTGTAAATGGAGCTCGCACATGCCCATACGCCCAACAACACTTACCACTTTGGCCACTGGGGGCAGTGTTTTGAATTTTGGTAGACACACACTGATTTTAGATTAAAAAAAAAAGTCAACATACTGTATCCATTTTCACTGTAAGATCAGTCTGTTGGTATCATGAAAACCCTAATCAGAGTTGACCTCGTGCTTGGGTTTAAAGATAATTAGTTGGATTGGGTAACCTCTCCTGTTTCAAGCACACAGCGACAATTCATGCTAATACAGAGCTTGGATTTTACTGCGTATGATTGTGTGATAAAGAGGTTCACTCTGTCTGTGTTCTGCATTACACCATGAGGTCTGTCTGACCTGATCACAAAGGCTTTGAATACAGTTCCCCGCTCGCACAGGTTCAAAACATCAAGGGAGGGTAACAGAGTAAAAAACTGAAAGCGAGACAGAACTAAATCAAACTAGCCTGTAGGAAAGAAAAATCACAAATGTTTCTCCAAGTTTCCTGATTTTCTCCCAAGAAAAAGACCCTGGTTATCTCACATGGGTCTCCTTTAGGGGCCGTTTACACGACAATGTTTTCAACTAAAAACGGAAAACTGTTTATGCGTTTTGGCTGTTCGTTTACACGACAACGGCGTTTTGGGGCCTGAAAACGCAAACTTTTGAAAATGGGTTTCAAAGTGCAAGTGTTTGAAAACGATGCCGTTATCGTCTAAATGCGAATTAGTGAAAACGATTACATCATGCGCAAGCGTATTACATGTTGTATAAAGAATGATGGATTGATACCCTGCAATTCATTCACCCACCGCTTATTTATACAGCCTATAGACAGAGATGTGATGCCATGTACAGTATTCAATGATATGCTTAGAATATGAAAACATGAGGCAGTGAAAATGCATGTAAGATCCAGTGTACACAAGACCTCTCTCTCCGTCAGAAGATATCTATATATCAGAGTTCTGTCTGATATACAAAACCAGTCAACACCAACAGCTTGTTATGTTAACTTACTCTCCTACCAGCCCAAGAGTTAGTAGGGGGAATACAGGAGAAGGCAGGAGATGAAGTGATGGTAAAAATGAGCAGAGTTTATTGAATAATCTTGAGAGTTCAGTCTATGGGCATGCGCACGAGTACTTCAAAACAATGGCGGACTACAGGACTGTGTTTGTGCTGCTCAAGATTTTGAGTTTATTGACGATTCTCCAGCAAAGTAATTGTAGTAATAGAGCAACCTAATTGTCCGTCCAGACAAAACTGCTCGAAGCTTTCGCCATCTTCATTGTTTGTATTCACCGCTCTGTGGAAGAATGCTTATGTGCGCAGGCGCGTAGTGTTTCTTTACAAAGTGACATCGCCAACTACTGGCCTGGCATGCATAATACAGCCTTTATAGTCGTTTTCATAGATCCATGTGAACAGGGATTGTTTTGTCAACATTGTCATCTGTACGCGAAACTTTTCAAAAACACAAAGGAAAAACTTTATCATTTTTAGTACATCGTTATCGTGTAAACGTACCCTTAGAGTTTCAGAACATATCTCTGGGAGGTTGGCATTAAAAACACAATTTTAGATCTTTCTTGCCCACATATACACTGGTATCTACAGTGAGAGAGAGAGAGAGAGAGAGAGAGAGAGACAGAGAGCACCCATGGGGAGAGAAACAAATATTGTTCTGGCTTTTTCAGACTGAAGAGCTTTTGAGACATAAAATCTCTTTCCTTTGCAGCGACCACCAATATTGGAATATATTTGTTAATCATGTTTATCTCCTCTCATTGTGCGCTTCTTTTCATAAAGTTTTTACCGCTTCTCAGCAGCAGCTACCAATAAACACTATGAATTACAGTCAGTGGAACTTTTTCCAGATGTGGCAAAAAAAAAAAGAATAATTCTGGCCAAAATATATTTGAAGCACATTGTTACGTAAACATCACCGTTGAAAGAAATATCATTTGATATTTTGTTCCAATCTTCAAATATTTAAATATAAATGACAAAATGTACTCGGGGGTAAAACAAAATTAGGAACACCAAAATGACGGGTTTGATTCCCAGGGAACACACATACTGATAAAATGTATAGCTCTGATGCACTTAAAGTCACTTTAACATCTGCCTAATTGCAATGTTTGCAAGTGTAAAAGTGCAAAACGTGTCTGCCAAATGCGTAAATGTAAATGTAATGTTTAAATGAAGTGACCAGGGATGGGAATCTTAAAGGTGCACTCAGTAACTTTTGTCTTTGTGTCATCTTGGACTTACACTGACACCTAGTGGCTTGGATGCAGCATCATTTAAAATCAATAGTTTTCAGTTTTAGATGTCACTGTAAAATGTAGTATTAACAGTCAGCCATGATTACTTTAATCAATGAGTGAAAGTGTCCAATAACAGGACGGTTTCTGAGATTAAGCGAGTAGTATTCGGCTGGTCATGTACAGACCCTCTCCATGTAGAATAAAACAGCTTTTATAAGGATACTGATATGACTGAAGTCTTCATTTTAATGTAAATGTTCATGATTTCCTACATACATTGCAGAATTACAATTCATGTCTTTAGGAGTTCAACTTTTTTAAAGAAGAAGTACTGAGTGCACCTTTAAGGAATTGAACGATACCAGTTCTGATTCCTCTAAACGATTACTGATCCTTTTATTCATTTTAAGGAAGAAATATTTGGAAATAAGAAATGTTATTCTTATCGGATTTACTGCCCTTTTTCTGGAACCAAATGATGAGATCATTCGTGTTAACAGAACAGATCCTTGCTTTTTTATTTTATTATCTTTTTTTTAAATTAATATTTATTTTATAAAATACAACTAATTACAACAAAACTCATAATGTTCCTCTTTAACTACACACTGTCATATCAACAACCATCCAGTAATTATTCTGATTTAAGTCTCACAAGCTTTAAGTACACATAGCACAGTATGTAACCTTGTCTGTTTATGTCTTGCGCTGCTTATTTAAAAGAACCAGCTCATAGGAGTCATTCGTTTGGGAAATGGACTACACTGGTCGCGCTGTGTGTTTCGTGCTGTGGATTCAAAAGAAACATAAGAGTCATTCTTTCCGGCATTGGTCTATTGTGCTGTTTACTACATGCAGAAGAGCCAAAAGAATCGACTCATAAGAGTCATTAATTTGAGATTCGGTCTCTACTGTTTGTGCTGTAACTTTCGCACAGTAGATTCAAAAGAATCGACTCATAAGAGTCATTAATTTGAGATTCGGTCTCTACTGTTTGTGCTGTAACTTTCGCACAGTAGATTCAAAAGAATCGACTCATAAGAGTCATTAATTTGAGATTCGGTCTCTACTGTTTGTGCTGTAACTTTCGCACAGTAGATTCAAAAGAATCGACTCATAAGAGTCATTAATTTGAGATTCGGTCTCTACTGTTTGTGCTGTAACTTTCGCACAGTAGATTCAAAAGAATCGATTCATAAGAGTCATTAATTTGAGATTCGGTCTCTACTGTTTGTGCTGTAACTTTCGCACAGTAGATTCAAAAGAATCGATTCATAAGAGTCATTAATTGGAGATTCGGTCTCTACTGTTTGTGCTGTAACTTTCGCACAGTAGATTCAAAAGAATCGACTCATAAGAGTCATTAATTTGAGATTCGGTCTCTACTGTTTGTGCTGTAACTTTCACACAGTAGATTCAAAAGAATCGATTCATAAGAGTCATTAATTTGAGATTCGGTCTCTACTGTTTGTGCTGTAACTTTCGCACAGTAGATTCAAAAGAATCGACTCATAAGAGTCATTAATTTGAGATTCGGTCTCTACTGTTTGTGCTGTAACTTTCGCACAGTAGATTCAAAAGAACCGGCTCATAAGAGTCATTTGTTCGGGAATCAGATTACACTGGTCACGCTGTGTGTTTCGTGCTGTAGATACTTTTTTTTTTAAAACGGCTCATAGGAGTCATTCAATCGTGAATCAGACTACACTGGCCACGCTATGTTTCCCACTGTAGATTCAAAAGAAGGAGCTCATAAGAGTCATTTGTTCAGGAATTGGACTACAATGGTTGTGCTGTCAAAGTATTCAAGTACAGTGTCTGGTCCGCATTGGCGGAAGAATGCATGTTCATGAAATGTTTACAGAACTGAAAGACATGAAAATACTTTTCGGTATTTTAATTTTTTTGAAATGGACTCAGTTCTGAATAAGAGCCGGTTTTCGATTCCTAACTCTAGTAGTGACAATAAACTATTAAATAAATAAATAAATAAATAAAAATGGGGAAAAGCAATTTTCTATTCCCACTGAAATGTATTTTTATTAAAATATATTTTGAACATTGATGTATATATTCTGATTATACAATTTATAAACAAATGACCAAAATTATATCAGGAAAAAATAAATACTTTAAAACTAATTAAAACATTTAAATAAATACATTTTAACTATATGTTGTCAATATATTTTTGGCCATTTTCTTTATATTTTAAAATACATCAAAAATATATTTTTGTCCTATGGGCATTTCACCTTTATGAAAGTGACATTTTTATTATTCCCTCAAAATTTTACCATGCTGTGATCCAGGATGCATTTTTAACTAATGACACAGTCACCACTTTCTGAAACCCTGTAATAAAAATCAATTAGATTGCGGCGTACATATTTTGACTCCATCTCTCAAATCAAACGTCTGCCGACAGACAAACACTGCGAGATCAAGGAGGTCTCTTGCCTTTGAGTGGACCAACAGGGCATATATTTAGCCTTTAAGAGATGTCTTGCCGTTCGATCGTACATACAAAGACTGTGCGGATGACATGACTGCAGCCATTAGCCAGGACAATACCCCAGGATCTATATAAACAAGAAAACGATGTCGACTGGGTCTTGTACATTTAGCCGAACACTGCTGTTAGCAAAAATATTGGATCTTCTTGCCAAGTGGGGGGAGAATTGAAACTTTGTTATTTATAAGAGTCTGTAGACCAAAAACTCCACAGGACTGAAACTAATATGGACTTGTACATTGAAGCTTAAAGCTGAAGTGTGTCATTTTTCAATGTTAAAATATGATCTCATATACCAGCTTAATATAAAGTCAACTTTAAGTGTAAACAATATGGCTTGTAACGCTTTCAAACGTTAAAGGGATAGTTCACCCAAAAATTGATATTCTCTCATCATTTACTCACCCTCATGCCATCCCAGATGTGTATGACTTCCTTTCTTCTGTAGAAAACAAATGAAGATTTTTAGAAGAATATCTCAGCTCTGTAGGTCCATACAAAACTTTGAAGCTCCAAAAAGCACATAAAGGTAGCATAAAAGTAATCCATAAATCTCCAGTGGTTAAATCCAGATTTTCAGAAGTGATATGAAAAGTATGGGTGAGAAACAGATCATTGATTTAACCACTGGAGTCGTATGGATTACTTTTATGCTGCCTTTATGTGCTTATTGGAGCTTCAAAGTTTTGGACTAGGTTGACTTGCATTGTATGGACCTACAGAGATGAGATATTCTTCTAAAAATCTTCATTTGTGTTCTACACATCCAGTATGGCATGAGGATGATTAAATCATGTGAGGCTGTCTGTTTGTCCAACCAATGGCAGATGGAGAGAATGTTTGGAAAAGCTCTTCGAAACAATACCGTTCGAAAACAATCCCAATGGTAAAACTATTTTTTTTTTTTTGGTCAAATCTATCATTATTTACTATTATTGCTGTTGCCTTTATTACATTACAATTAAATTACTGCATTATAATGTGACAAGATTTCTTCAAATAATTCCAAAATAGCTCTTCGACTATTGGTTAACATTAACAAAAGTCCTGCATAGCCACAGCAGAACTAAATATTACATTTTGATAAAGGTTAATGAAGACAAACATGTTTTTAATTTGGAATAATGAATTGTGAATCAAGAGCAATAAGACCAGGAATGTGTATTAAGTAAATTTTGGGTAATGGGTAAATTTAGATTTAATGTTGACCTTTGAGCTGAATCTTTTGAAAATTGCATGACTCTGGCAAAATATTTGCTAAATATGTCATGGTCCCTTACACGAATCGCGGCAGTTCAGAGTTGAAATAAAATGACGAAGTCATTGTTAAGTCATTGAACACTAGCGCCCCTAGAGTTCATTTCAACAGGAAAGTGTCGCGATACATACAGCGAGCCACGTAAAAAATTTTGCTATTGTAAAGTTATTCGTGGCTATGTCATAAAATATCAATATATAATTAATTGATCGTCATGTTATTTTATCGATATATTTTTGAGGCATTGGTATGTTAAAATTAGCAAACAATTAATTTAGAAGCCCAATTTGCATGCTTTCCAAATCACTCAATTGGCCTCTGCTTATCAGTCTGGAGTAATAGCATTGGGAGACCACAACAGGGCAATATATAACATGTATCTCCCACACACACACACACACACACACACACACACACACACACGAGCTGAAGCAGGGCAGGAGATGGCCGTCCAGAGTTATGAAAGTTTTAGTACTTCTTCAAGAATGAACAAAGTGATGTTGATTTTGCAGGTTAGAAATGGTGACGTTTATTATGCAATTTCTCTGCGTAAGAGGTCTTTCATTCAAGCTGTCAAACCACAAACCGACATACTTGTAACTGAAAATACATTGTGTAGACTCTATGACAGATACATGTTCACAATAGATCATCCAGTGATGGCTAGAGCAAATAATATTTGTCCTTTAATAATGATTTGGGTTTAATTTAATGGAAAACTATGCGTGTTGCGCTCCGTGGCACTTCAGAACGTTGGCAGTTTGTTCGTATCTTTGTGGAAAATAAATAATTTTTGAACGCGCCAGACGTGTCCGGTGTGCGACTGCCTTTAATTAACCCTGCCGCTCACACTTTAACAGAGTTGTGTTGAGAAAAATGCCTGAAGAGACAAATACTATTGTGCAACAGGCAGCCCTATTTATATCTGAAAAACTCCCAATACTGTATATTGATAATCATCTGGAATATCTTCCGATTATCGATGCATGAAAAAGGCATCGAACCCAAGCCTAGAGACCAAACGTCTCAGTTTTTCATTGTTGTTGTTGCACATATGTGATAAGACCATATGTCTGAACACTTTTTTTGAAATATATGGTGAATGTACGCACAGGTTTTAGCATTTACTAAAGCAATTCGTCACAGTCCGGCGGGTGACACGCCTGCTAGCAAAATAAAAATCTACAAGGACACTATGGCATTTTAAACGCGTCACTCTTGTGGCCTTTGGCCACTTTAAAATGGTACAATTTCAGCGAGAGGACGGCAACTCACCAGAGATGAATTAATAAAGGTTATTTCTTAAAGTAATTAGATCTCAGAGATGTATTTTTATTACCCTGCTAGTGGAGTTTCAGCCGTAGAAACTTGTACCTGACAAAATACGATAAAACTCTGGGAAACCTAAACTAGATCAGTGATTCTCAACCGGTTTTGCGTCAACCGGTCAACAGGGGCGTAGATTCCAGGGGGATGGGGGAGGTAACCCAAACCTCCACCCACCCCTCCACCCCCAATTATTTATACCCTGATCAATGGAAACATGTAAATGCTTCATGCTGCAACCTCCCCAATGTTCAATCCAAATCTACGCCCTTGAGTGCAACCCAACAAAACCAACATTTTTCATCTGACCAAAGTGAACAAAAATGTCTTCAAAAACAAACATGAAATGTATTAATATTACCATGAACTGCATTATCCCAACAACATGCAAGATAATGAACATAAAACAGAGTAATTAGAAAATTTCAGATGTTGTCGGCTTCAGATGTGCCACCAAAAACCTTTTGAATGAATTCATTAATTTGCTTTACACACCGCGGGCTGCAGAGTCTCAACAGAGAATTTGTTTTCCCATGAGAGGTGACCTGTTTTGTTTTTTAGCTGTCAGATGCAATCTGTCATGGGTGCATACACACAAACACACACTTTAAACCAGAACACACAATAATCTTTAAAGTACTGTCAACCCCTCTGCTCGCTTTCAACCAGACTTTCCTATCATGCAGGAAGCTTGAAGACAACAGAGACTCCAGTGATGGGCAAAATACTGAATTTAAGAATTGGCTCCCTTTCGATTTGATTGTGTTGGAATTTGAATTGAATAGAATAAGAATGACAGGAAGAGGAATTTACTGATTTGCATTTCCAAAAAAATCAACACAGAGTAATTGCATTATTCCAAACTAGGGTTGATAAAAAACATAAAAATGCATTATTAACTGTGACTAGTAATGCCTATAATACCCAATACTATCAAAACACTGTTTTACATTTTACTAAACAGCACAACAAAATGAACACACAATGTTTTCAGCTAACTTTTTATAAATAAATATTGACATTAACATTTTAATCTAATGATTCTAGAATATATTGAGCTATAACAACACAGGTGTATATATAATAATAGAGTGGCCAGACGTCCCGTTTTTCCTGGGACAGTCCCGTATTTAAACACTTTTTCAAGTGTCCTGACTTATTCTGAAACAATCGGGTTTTGTCCCGTATTTCCCCACTCCTAAAATGTCTCGATCGCCTATGCGGCTTTCTCAGTCGTGTGAGTATTCTAATCAAAGGTAGCCAAGGATACGGCTTGTAAAACCAATAAAATCACACCATGTTATTTGATCACAATCCCCTATCAATAGATATCCAGTTAGTGAACTGATTGAAGAGTCAGTTTGAAAGAGCACACAGATGAAATTGCGGCTGGAAAAATGTCAAGGAAGCATTCATGTACATTTAATGAGGACCTTCAAAAAGAGTTAAAATTTCAACAACAAAACAAGGAGTCACAGACAAAGCTTAGTAAAGGGCTTTTTCATCGCCCATGGAGGCCGCACCGACATCGTGCAGCATGTTCATACAAAAAAGCATGTGGATGCTGCTAAAAATAGTGTTAGTGATTTTTAGGTGCACGCAAGTGAAGGACTTTTTGCTTATCACTTCTGTTGTACGCGGCCATAGTTTTCGGTCGGCTGACTGCACTGCGAAATTGATCAAGAAATTGTATGATCCGAGATTTTCTTCTGCCCACACCAAATCTGAAGCTGTCATTTGCAACATACTCGCTCCTTTATCAGAGGAAGAAGTTCAGAGTGATTTGGACAAGTGCTCCTTTGTCACACTGACTGTGGATGCATCCAATCACAAAGACATAAAATTGTTCTCTGTGCTTGTGCGTTACTTCAATCCATATCTACACAGTGTGCATGAAGGAGCTCAAAGACTTTTGTGATTTTAAGCAGCTGGACTATCAAAAATTATTACAGCATGGCAACACGCGTTTCCTCTCTCTTGGTCCAGCTCTTGAAAGAATACTACACATTTTCAATGGTCTGCATGCATACTTTCTCAAGAAAAATGCCCAAAGTTTCTAAGAGATATAAGGCAATGCTTTTCGTACATCTTAATTTTGGACTGCTCTGCATTTTACGATAAACTCTTAAAAGACAAGCGCACACCGAGAAAAACTGCTGCCAGCGAAAAGTACAAGGTGACAACAGTTTCAGATGCGGATGAACCCTCCACTTCGCATTGATCTGGCCTAGGTAAGGATACATCAATTTCATTTTTGCTGGGAGGGGGCTGTCCCGTTTTCCACAAGCAGGAATCTGGTCACCCTATATAATAAGCATGTTTCCATCACTGTCCAAAAAAAAAAAGAAAAAAAAAAGAAAAAAGACTAATGTAAAAAAGTGAATGTATTAAATATAATGAAAAATGAATTAAATAATTGTAGAACTTTTATTATTAATATCATCTACTGTTTCTGGTAATAGTCCATAAGTTGTGTGTACTGTGTGATAACATGTCTATGGTTAATCCATGCTGAAAAATTTAATTAAATTAAAACTACACTAATTGCAGTTATATGATATTGTGAAGTAATGTAAAAAAATAAAATAAAAAATTATTACGGGACAATCTATTTGCCCGACTAATGGAAGACAGGGGGAATGTATGGGAAACCTGTTTGCAGACAGTGATTACTTTTGCGAAATTGAATTTAAATTTAGGGACTCTCAATGTGAAAATGCACAGGCATGTGTACACTGGGTCGCACGAGGTTAAACCTAGCCGATAATGAAAGAAAAAAGTAATCGTTGTAGTGATCATTTCACCAGGAAAACGCTGCGATACGTGCCGGTAAAAATAATTTTGCTAAAATGTAGGAATAGTAACATGATTCTATGAGACCAGGTTGTCGAAAACGCATGTGACCACATTGAGCTCATAGTATAAACCCTCATCTATTCAAATGCGGCAAACAGCAGCAAAGCCCCGCCTACTCACCTGTCAATCAACCAATGAACTAAAACATGAATTTAAACTGTACCGGTTACATGCGTCTTTGAAAGGAAATAACAATGTGATTGGAAAATTTCTAAAAATTTCTTAGAAAAGGTGTAGACATATACATGCACAAGAGCTTCGTGTATCTTCAGTTTGTCTGATATCAACATGCAGTGACATAGATGAGAAGCACACATATCTGAACCTCAGTTAATAAAGGTATTCCACTAAAATAACAGAGAATTCAGCTCTAAATGTCATGTTTGTGTAACCGGTCCTGCTTGACCCACTCTGAGCAGGATTCGAACCGGCGTCTCCGGCATGGGAGGCAGGCATGCTAACGAGGAGGATAAAGGCTACAGCCTTTAGTGTCAGTCACTAGTGTGCCTCTTGAGGCCAGGGGAGTGAGGTTTACACACTGCACAGCTACCTAGCAGCTGGCTACTGTTACACTTGCACTTTATTATAATGCATTTACATACTGACACAGTGAATGATGCATGTCGTCATAAAATCAGAGACCATCCCCTCAAAAACCCAACACAAGTGGTAAAAAGAGATGCATATTACCACCAGGTGTAAATGGTGATGTGTCTCACCTGTCCACTTGTGATTGGATTGCCCAAAACACATCTTCATTTCAGGTGTAAACAGGGTCTATGTTTAGTTCTATGCTCTGAATGTCCATTCGTCACACGTGCCTACATGCACACACACAAACACAGCCTAAAGACTTTCGAGAAATTGCCCAGTTATCCACTCTTGACAGAGCAGTAACAACAGGCCTCTTTGGATCAATCCGCCTCTCTCCAAAGACTCTCTCTCTCTCTCCATTTCCCATCGCTCAACAATTAACACAAGCAGACCTGAGCTTGCATTCATTAACATGCTGGCCACCGGAAATCCTGCGCATGGAGGGCAGATGGAGTCAGTGCACCTGTTTACTTTCAAATGGGTTTTCAAATTATCCATCAAAGAAGCTGAAATGAACGTCCCTTGATCTGGCACAGACTCGGCAAACGGAAAGTAGAGTTCATATCATAGACTTTCCCTTGCCATCTCCATTCATCTCCCATAATCCCAGTCTCTATTGGCTCTGCCTCATGTAATTACACATTGAGATTGGTATTTGTCCTCACGGTCAAATGGATCTGCATCTTAGGTATGACTATAGAAAAAAAAAAATACGAAAACAGACCAAGAGACTTTTATGTGATGTTATATTTTATTTCCTTGGATCAGTTATTGATGATCCATTCCTATGCCCTGATTTATACAATTAAATGTGCATTGCGTATATAATTTTATTTATTTATTTATTTTATGTCGTCTTGGACTTACACTGACACCTAGAGGCCTGGATGCAGCATCATTCACACACAATAGTTTTCAATTATCGATGTGTGACGAGGAGGAGGGCATGGCCGGGCTGTGATGGATCAGCTGATCAGCAGGAGAGTGAGATAAGGAGCAGCCGGAGATGCTGGTTTGAGAGACAGCGACGCACACGGCCACGCTGCATGTCTGTTTATGTTGGTTTTAAGTTGAGTTTGATATTAAAACTGTATGTTTACTGTTCAGCCAGTTCCCGCCTCCTTCTTGCCCAACCTTTACCTTTTACAGTGGTGCCGAAATCCGGGATGGAGGAGGGATGCACTGTCACGGAGTCCTCGCCGCTGCCATCTGCCAGGGGAGCAGCCGTGGGCGTCTACCTGGGGACAGAGTGGTCGCTGCCAGCCGGCGAGAGCTGGAGGAACCGCGGCTGTCTGCTGGGAAGAGGAGGAGCGGTTCCGTCTGCCAGGGGCCGGAGGACTTGCTGCCATCACCTGGGGGAGGAGCTCGCTGCCATCTGCCAGAGGGCAGAGGAGCGGTTGAGGACCAGCGACAGCGTGTCCGGGAGCCAGCGAGCAAGTTCTTCTCTCTCTCTCCTCTCTTTCTCTATGAGTGTCTTCACTCGCCCTTTCCCTCTCCCCACACCTCTCCTCGACTCTCCCCCTGGTTTTCAGGAGGCGGGGTGGACCACCAGCAGACAGAACGGCTGGAAGGGCAGCGTCTCCCCTCCAGAGATGGGGGGGGGAGTTAGTCAGACCAGTGGCGCCCCAGCCTGTGACGAGGAGGAGGGCGTGGCCGAGCCGTGATGGAGTACGGCCGGTGCTGAATCAGCTGATCAATGGGAGAGCGAGATAAGGGGCAGCCGGAGATGCTGGTTTGAGAGAGAGACACACGCAGCTGCGCTGCATGTTTTTTTATGTTGGTTTTAAATTGAGTTTGACATTAAAACTTAATGTTTACTGTTCAGCCAGTTCCCGCCTCCCCCTTGCCCATCCTTACACTGTTACATGATGCCATTGTAGAAATTCACTATTCAGAGTCAGCCATGACTAATTTAATCCATCAGTGAAAGTGAGCAGTATTTGGTTGGTCATGTGATCCTTGCATGGCGGCCTCCAAGGAGACCCTCTCCAAGTAGAATAAAACGTGGACTATTAAATTAGAAGCGTGAAGCATTTACCCATGTTTCCATTGATCATTTTATAAATAACAGGGGGGTTGTACTTGGTTGTTATGATTAGTTATTGAGTTAATGATGTGACTTGTTTTAGTGTTTTGTTTATAACTAAGACCAGGTAAACTCAAAAAAGGATTTGTGCTGCTTGTTCAGTTTACTTGTCACAACTTGATTTGATTGGGTTCTATCCATTTAAATGTTTAATACTGAAGTTGACTGAATCCATTTGAGTTAGGACTACATGAATACTTTTTGTGGTGTTAATATAGCATTGATGAACCTGGGCAGGGGATTTCCATTTCCCAGCATGTTTTGCATGGGATTGGATAGGGAAAACAAGTGTTGGAATTAAGTGTTATTTTATGCATAAGGCTGGAGTTCTGTTGATTACCATTGTGGTGAAGAATGGCGCTTGTGCTTAGGTTGAGGTTGGACATTTTCTTACAAGTGATACTTTATTTGAGTGCTGCTTGGCTCTATGAGCAGTTGCAATTAAATTGACAGTGCAACAGTTTCACTGTCCTTACACTTGCTCACCTGGCACGTACTAATAATTAATAAATAAATTAAGTTGGCCCAACATAAGAAAATTAATTGAATAAAACTTTAGTAAATTGAGCTTGACAAACATAATGAAGTTGAGTTAAAACTACTATAGTACACTGATTTTACCTAATCCAACTAAATGATGTTGGCTCAATAAGACTTAATCTAAATGAAATACATTAAATAGCTTGTAAAAACTTTGAGTGTTCGCTGAAACATTGAAGACATGTAGAGACATGGAGAAAAAAGTTATTATTTAAATTTATTTGAAGTTGTGTAATTAATTATCAGTTAGTTGAAACAAGGTAGCATAAAAAGCAGAACCTCCAAACTATCGGTATCTGCAAACAAATGTATTGGTGCATCCCTAATAATTAGGGAATATTAATCAAACAACAATACTGACAAAAAAAGAGAAAATCTCTGAGCCTAATAACTTTAGCGTTAATAAGCCACAAAAACCTGATCAATAACACAAAGTTAGGTAGTGCTTATTACAGTTTTTGCAGAGTAGCACTGTATTGATATTCCTTATATATTCTGCTTAGGCTTTGTTCCTAACCCTAACACAAGTATTTCTCCAATTAATCAATTTAGTGCTTTTATTGTAATTTTTGGAGCTTGACAGCACCCATTCACAGTACCCATTCACTGTCATTGTATGGAAAAGAAAGAAAAGAAAAAAAAAACTCTCCTTTTGTGTTCTACAGAAGAAAGTCATACCAGTTCGGAAAGATGTGAGGGTGAGTAAATGCTGTAAAAATTTTCATTTAAGGGGTGACCTATTCCTTTACGTTGGAAAACGGCAGAGAAAGACACAATATTACACTGCCAGGATCACGATGAGAAAAAGACAGTCATTTTACGGAACCAGATTCAGTGTCTTTGTGGCAGATTTAGCAGAGCAGCTTCACGCGGCCACCGCAGTAAATTGAATCATTGTGCCATTATGCTGATTAGGCCTTCATGAAATCTCTGTCATTTTCTGAGCAGAGGTCACGCCGATCCGCAAAGCTCCCCAAAAACGTGCTTCCCGATCCAGAGCGTGTGGCCCTTTCTAAAGCGCTGCCAATCCGACTGCACTAGGCAAAAGCTAGCGCCGTTCACTCTAGGCTTGTGAGTGGCATACATGAAGCCTTCAAGAAAAAAGAAAATAAAAATGCCTAGTTTTGTTACAAGGGCTCCCTTGATAGCTCTCTGCTTTGAGTAGCAATTAATGCCTATTCTTGCTCACTAGCTTGTCAAACACATTAATCTGTGAGGGGTGAAAAGATGGAAGAGAGAGAGAGAGAGAGAGAGAGAGAGAGAGAGAGGGAGAGAGAGAGGTGGTGGATGAGTAGAAGAGTCAGTCTGCAAAACGAGTGCCATTTGTGTCCTTTAGGGCTGTCACGATACAAGTGAAATTTCACAATTCTCTAAACCAATTTTGATACCACAGCAAAAACGAATATGCTACTGAACACACCTTTATTAAAGAGTTACAATATAAATAGTATACACATTAAATGAAAACCCTTTGAGTATTTCTCAGTTAAGTAAACAAAGTTTTTTCACATAAGTGTTTGTGTAATTTTTGCACTACTTGCATCACTTAACAAAACTATATAGTGAATGTTTTCAGATAGGTTTCTCAAACATCTGCCATTGGTCAAATAAACATATAGCCCCAGGTCAACCTTGTTACCGTGATAATTGAAAAGTGTATTACAGTAAAACATATTTATCAGCATTAAATTTTCTTTCAGAAAAGCATCTTGCAGTTTCATTATCTTTCATTACCATTAAACTGTAAAACTATCAACCCTGTTACCATAATTGAAAAGTTTATATTAGTAAAAATATGAATCAGTTTTAAATTATCTTTACAAAAAGCATCTTGCAGTTTCATAACATTACATAACCATTAAACTGTAAAACTATCAACCCTGTAACCATAATTGAAAAGTGTATATTAGTAAACATATTAACCAGCGTTAAATTATATTTCCAAAAAAGCATCTTGCAGTTTCATTATCTTTCATAACCATTAAACTGTAAAGCTACACTATCAACCCTGTTAACATGATAATCGAAATGTTTTAGTAAAACAAAATATTAATCAGTTAAATTATCTTCCCAATAACTTAGTATCTTACAGTCCATAACCTTTCAAAACCATTAATCTGTAAAGCTACACTATCAACCCTGTTACCATAATTGAAAAGTGTTTATTATTCAAAATTTTAATCAGCCTTAAATTATCTTTCCAAATAGCATTTTGCCATTTCATTATCTTTCATAACCATTAAACTGTAAAGCTACACTATCAGCCCTGTTAACATGATAATTGAAAAGTGTTTATTAGAAAAAAAAAAAAAATATTAATAAGAGATAAATGATCTTCCCAATAACTAAGCATCTTGCATTTCATAATCTTTCAAAACCATTAAACTGTAAAGCTACACTATCAACCCTATTACCATAATTGAAAGGTGTATAATAGTAAAAATATTTATCAGCATTAAATTCTCTGTCCAAAAATCATCTTGCATTTTCATAACCTATCATACCCATTAAACTGTAAAGATACACTATCAACCCTGTTATCATGATAACTGATTCCTTGATATTTCCAGGTTTTCTATGACCGTGGAAACTCTGTATAATATCAGACCCATTTCCAACCCTGAAAATTAGCAATCCAGACTACTTTGATCAACCAGCTTCACCGGAAAGACTCTCCTGGTGAACAGCATGGCTATGATCTGCCAGCGTGACTAACCACAAACAACATATTTTCAGTTGGGAGCCCAAACTTAGTCGTGAACTAGCAAGCCCTGACTTTATACTGGTGCCAACACCAACGCATATTGATTTAACTCTCATTTATTGACTATACTGATTCTTGTCCTTCAAAAACACCTGTCTTAAAGCTATAGTGTATCAGACACAAAATGCTTAGTTTATAATCTACATGCATAGCACTACCACAGAATATTATGTAATGATACGTTCTGCTTACAAGGTTTCCTAGATACAGAGGGTGGGTAAACTTACCCACAGGTTCATTTTACCCCACTGTCCCCTATATTTCTCAGCTGAAATAACTAATTTAGTCTGATGAGGGCAAGGAAACT
The DNA here is from genome assembly GCF_019703515.2 of Myxocyprinus asiaticus. Lineage (NCBI taxonomy): Eukaryota > Metazoa > Chordata > Actinopteri > Cypriniformes > Catostomidae > Myxocyprinus > Myxocyprinus asiaticus. Next base: position 3,061,302 of record NC_059352.1, read on the forward strand.
GCCATCTCTGGGGTCAACCACTGATAGACTCCATTTTCCAAGAATTACGTTGGAAAAATAACAAATTATGCATGTCAGCTACTGCTATTAAAGCAATTTACAGAATCAAGTAAAAACTCCCTTAATAGTCTCAAAGCAATTTGCTGGCAGCCTGACACTACAGAGAACACAGAAGAACATTTGAGAGCAAGATAACGTGATGACTCAATCAGGCGTACACTATTGATGCACATTCGGTAAGATAACAATTTCCCTCTAGTTTTTCTTAAGGCTACGAATCATGACATTAAACACTGTGTTTAACAGTTCTTAAGCTTGGTAATTTTATTCTAAATAAATTGCCGTCTGATTTTAATAAGAATTATATCATTCAGTCCACTAGTAAATGTGTGATGTATTATCTAGAAACTAAAATGACAAAATTATGAACTTTGCAAAAAGTTGCCTTATAACAACTTAATTTCACTTAGTGCAACTAAACGCAAGTGCAATCGATTAAAAGTAATAGCACAGGCAGCATGATTTGAGGAATTATTTACTGTATGTCCGTAGTAAAACTGGTGTGGAAAGGTTACGCCAAAGTTTAACAAGTATGAGCTATACAGTAGTACGGTAATAATGACGCTCGCCTCAGTAAACACCACTAATAAATGCATATACATTCCAAGAAACCATTTTTCTCGTCTTAAGTCGTCACACAGCAGCCATTAAATCAAACCCTGAGGTGATCTTAAATGCACTGTCAAATGTGCATGTCTTGCGACCTCATTCCTACGAATTAATAACCGAACAACAATAACTGGAAAAATAGCAGGAGATGGAAAGACATAGATATTCATATTTCCACAGCTCACATTTACATCAGACGCCCATTTGAATAAAGCCTTGTTAGGTTGCTGCTGGCATCATACAGGGATAATCGCACTTACTCAACCCATTACAGCTTAAACAGAATAATGACCCTGTCGAGGTGAAAGTCACAGTTGTGAGTTGATCTACAGATGTATGAGAACATTTGCTCATGTTTTCTTTGCCCGGTTTCCAGCCCAGTGATACAGAACATCATCTTAATGTAAAGGTTCTAGTCCCTGGTGTGATATATTATTTGTTATGACTTCACTGGCGAGATACATTAATAATGTAGAAGCAGTAAAATATGCACTGTTATAACCGCCAGATCTATATACAGCAATGCCCAACTGAACCTGTTGAATGTATAAACTGAAAAGCGCATACATGAACGGCAAACTAACAAATGTGACCTGTTTATACTATATACTTCTAGTAATTTTGTGTCGAGCACAAAAAAAAAACCAAAAAAAAACAAAAAAAAAAAACAATGGTAAACAATTATTTAAAAAAAAAATGAGTTAGAAATAATGAGTACGACATGTAAGTCAAATCAATGTTATAATGTTAATACAGTGGCATGCAAATTTTTGGCACACCTGGTCAAAATGTCTTGCTTTGAATAGTTGAATAGAGTATACTGATCTCCAAAAGGTACAAAGTTAAAGATGAAACATTCTTTTTAATATTTTAAGCAATATTAGTGTATTATTTTTATTTAGTACAATTTTAGAGTGAAAAAAAAGGAAAGGAGCACCATGCAAAAGTTTGGGCACCCCAAGAGATTTGAGCTCTCAGATAACTTTTACCAAGGTCTCAGACCTTAATTAGCTTGTTAGAGCTATGGCTTGTTCACAATCATCGTTTGGAAAGGCCAGGTGGTGCATATTTCAAAGCTTTATACATACTCTGACTCCTCAAATCTTGTCCCAACAATCAACAGCCATGGGCTCCTCTAAGCAGCTGCCTAGCACTCTGAAAATTAAAATAACTGATGCCCACAAAGCAGGAGAAGGCTATAAGAAAGATAGCAAAGAGTTTTCAGGTAGCCGTTTCCTCAGTTCATAATGTAATTAAGAAATGGCAGTTAACAGGATTGGTGGAGTTCAAGTTGATGTCTGGAAGACCAAGAAAACTTTCAGAGAGAACTCCTCATAGGATTGCTAGAAAGGCAAATCAAAACCCCTGTTTGACTGCAAAAGACCTTCAGGAAGACTCTGGAGTAGTGGTGCACTGTTCTACTGTGCAGCAACATCTGCACAAATATGACCTTCATGGAAGAGTCACGAGAAGAAAACCTTTCCTGCATCCTCACCACAAATTTCAGCGTCAGAAGTTTGCAAATGAACATCTAAACAAGCCTGATGCATTTTGGAAACAAGTCCTGTGGACTGATGAAGTTAAAATATAACTTTTTGGCCCCAATGAGCAAAGGTATGTTTGGAGAAAAAAGGGTGCAGAATTTCATGAAAAGAACACCTCTCCAACTGTTAAGCACGGGGGTGGATCGATCATGCTTTGGGCTTGTGTTGATGCCAGTGGCACAGGGGAACATTTCACTGGTAGAGGAAAGAATGGATTAAATTAAATACCAGCAAATTCTGGAAGCAAACATCACACAATCTGTAAATAAGCTGAAGATGAAAAGAGGATTGCTTCTACAACAGGATAATGATCCTAAAAACACCTCAAAATCCACAATGGACGACCTCAAGAGGTGCAAGCTGAAGGTTTTGCCATGGCCCTCACAATCTGTGGATAGACCTCAAAAGAGCAGTGAATTTAAGACGGCCCAAGAATCTCACAGAACGAGAAGACATTTGCAAGGAAAAATAGGCAAAAATCCCCCAAACAAGAACTGAAAGACACTTAGCTGGCTACAAAAAGCTTTTACAAGCTGTGATAGTTGCCAGGGGATGTTACTAATTACTGACCATGCAGGGTGACCACATTTTTGCTTTGGGCCCTTTTCCTTTTTGTTATTTTGAAACTGTAAAAGATGAATATAAGAGAGTAAAATTGCTTAAAATATTAAAGAAATGTGTCATCTGTAACTTTAAGCCTTTTGGAAATCAGGCCATCTTTTGCTCGCTTAGCTATTTACAGCAACAGATGCATGCCACTGTATATCCCACCCAACATGGTATGTTAATAATATTATAATGTAAAATAATAATATATTATTATATATAAAATACAACGGCTTTCAATGTGGTTCATCCAGTCCAATTTATAATAACTCTTTGAATCTTTTTGTTTTTAACTCGTTACAGTTAAAGCTAATGTGCAGCTGTTTTTGCACTGACAAAAACACATATGGGATAGGACAGAACACACTAATTATATATATATACACACACACACACACACATATATGTAAACATGCCTAAGATTACTTAACTGAGCCTGAGTCACTGTAGAAAATGATCATAAATACTTCAAACTAGTGAGGTTTCAAGATGATGTTTCATTTGTATTGTGTGTCAGGACTTTATTGTCCTTGTATCACCAGATTAGTCACAATGATAGCAAAAAATAAAGTGTGATTTTCCCTAGTTATGGCAACTTGACAACGTGATTTAACTTATTGCTAAGTGTTTGCAAATCCCTAAATGCAAAACTTGTTTGCAAACAAAGTTATTCAAGGCAAGCTAAAGGGCTGTTCACACAGGAACGCAACAATTCTTGCATTCCTGTTTTTTAATTGTTGGTCCAGGCACACATGCACTAGATAGACATCTTCATCTCACTGTTTTAACAGTGTCTTTAAAGGTGACTGTTGCTAAATACATTGAGTAATTTAATCCAAACAGTAGTAATCTAATGTAAATCTAGTTGAAATAATCGATGCATGTTTTTCACTATATAAACGCACACAAAATGAACATAAGCAAGAATGACATTTAAATAATAAATGCCACGCAGTGAACATTTCTGAGTAATGATGCAAACGAATTGTTAAATCAGAGTTTAATTCATTGAAACAGAGAGTTTCAGAACTGACTCTAGGAAATAAACGGAACTTAACGGCAATTTTAAATCAGAGACGGTATTAAAGCATCTCTGTCTTAATGTTCTCATACTTGCGAGTCGCAAGACAAGAAATGGTCTTAAAGTTTGTCTAATGACACAGCCTTTAGGAAATGTAAAGGCCAAATAAAAAGCACATTAAAATGACTGTAATCATCAAGGCGTTGTTACATTTTAAAACATAATCAAAATCATTGCAAATATATTGTGAATATTCAAGAAAAAGCCCAGCCCGAGTCCTCACCCCAGTGCGCTCTAGTGCACAAGCACTGTAAGATTTAAATACGAGACAACCTGGCAAAAAGTCATTAAATACCTGAAGGAACGCTTATACACATACATCTCTGTCTCTCTCTCATGCACGCTTTCAACATAATTGTACTCTGATTTAAAACGTGTTGGCGCCGTTAATGAACAACATGTTCAACTCTACTGTATCAGTAGATGGATCACTGTCTGCATAAAGCTGGATTTTGCTCAGCTTTGTCACATCGGCTTATGTCGCTGGAAATTGCCGACTTAAAATGAAAATGAATGAACTCCGGTCACTCCGTCGCTATAAAATCGCTGTCAATATGCTGATTACTATAAAAAATCAGCTCATGCTAATCAACCTGACAACACAAGAAAATCACGTTTACATGAGATTTCAAACGATCGAGATTTTGCTAATAAGAGAGAACCGTTTAACGAATTTACATGACCCTAAATGTTGTCTGGTAAAAGAGTGCAACGGTCTGGTTGCGAAAGTAAAAATCCCATACATTTTTCCCAAAAGGGGTATTGATTATTAAAGACAACTTATAAACATTTAAAGACAGACGTACCGTGAGCTCTGAGGTTGTTAATCAATGGTATGTGCTTCTGCTGAAGCCATCAGTTTACATTATTCCATCTTAATTAAAAAAAAAAAATCGTGTTTAATAGCATAATTTGCAGTAAAGAACTACACTATCCATGATCCAGAAAAGGAAGATCCACCAATCAGAGAATCACGACTAACAAATCGCGGCAAAAGAGCTCTGCAGCTGAGATGTACGCAATCGATTTTCATTGATTTAAGTCTCTTTTAATACCTGTTCTGTTATTTACAGTCCAATTAATGCAAACACACAGCACAGATGTGGTACAGAAACCACTCAACCGAAACACGTTAGCTGAACAGCCACTGTTCTTAAAGAGACAGTACCAATTTAAAGTCTGTTACACATAATGTAAACTCAATGTAAATACTACAAATTATGCATACAAAATGCATATATTTAAAGGGGCCAAAATAAATGATGAAATATTTTAACTTCATCAAACACTTTAAATATTGATGGATTTAACATATACAGTAGGTTCCTACAGTATCCATGCAAGGGTTTGGTGAAATTCGGCAAAGAGTTCAGTCAGTTCTGGCTCACGCTGCTATATTTTTTCTAACTCATCTAAATGATGGGTGCGTTCCATTCAGAAGTGATTATCCCTACACCCGGTTTCCTTCAAAGACTTTACCCTCCATTGTGAGAGCTTTGAAGGGCTGAAAGGTGTGGGGCTCAAAAATAGTGGTCATTTGACATTTTGGGGAAATTCTGTATGGAACGACCCTACAGCTTGGCTACCATTATTATTCTTCCTTCAAAAAGCCCTGGGAAGGCATCATTTAAGCTTTTTCAAAGTGTCCAGCAATCCCCTAGACTACATTACATTGACAGAATATTTAAATGAGTCTATTTTGGAATGTTCATGATTTCAAACTTCAGCTATCAAAATGTACACACAAGCCCTTTAAACTGCTTTAAGATGCTCTCTTCTTTCTTTCTTTCTTTCTTTTTGTTAAAACTATAAAAATTTCTAACTTCAAGCATTTAAAACTATTTTAAACTTTCAGACAAGGTTTTGCCAGACCAACATTATAGTTTGTCTCAAAAGAACTTTACATACTTTTGAACCACACAAAGTAAAATATCAATATTTTATTTTTCCCAACCACCTAAGCCAAGTTATTTTTTGTAATGTAGGGCAAACATGCAGTTATAGCAATGAATAGTACAATAAACATTTTTGTATTTATATCACAAATAAAGCTTAACCATATAAAGCTTAACATATTAAATATATATATTTTTTAACTTGTTTAAACCTATTTTTCTATAAAATAATAAGCACATGTTGCTTGAATTCAATAAATACTACTTTTGAAATATCAGTAACAATATAAACGCTATTGTTAATTTTACTTTATCAAAATCAGCAAAGATTTCACATAAAGATAGATATACATCTAGCACTGGTTGCCTACTGAAGCTAAGCAGGGTTGAGCCTGGTCAGTACCTGGATGGGAGACCTCCTAGGAAAACTAAGGTTGCTGCTGGAACAGGTATTAGGGAGTCCAGCAGGGGGTGCTCACCCTGCGGACTGTGTAGGTCTTAATGCCCCAGAATAGTGATGGGGACACTATACTGTAAAAAGGCACCGTCTTTCGGATGAGACATTAAACTGTGGTCCTGACTCTCTGTGGTCATTATAAATCTCAGGACACTTCTTGAAAAGAGTAGGGGTGTAACCCTGGTGTCCTGGCCAAATTCCCCCCATTGGCCCTTCTCAATCATGGCCTCCTAATAATCCCCATCCATTAATTGGCTCTAACACTCCTCTCCACCAATAGCTGGTGTGTGGTGAGTGTACAGGTGCACTATGGCTGCCGTTGCATCATCCAGGTGGATGCTGCACACTGGTGGTGGTTGAGGAGAGTCCCCTGTTCACTGTGTAAAGCGCTTTGAGTGTAGTGTCAAAAAAGCGCTATATAAATGTAATGTTCGTTCATTCATTCATAAAAAAGATGAGTGCATTAAAATATGAAGGTAGCTATTTTGGAAATTATTTTACAAGGTCTTCTACTTCCAGAAGAGCATGGAAACTTTCATCAGGTGGCGTTATAAGATTAAAAAGTGGCTCAAAAAATCTATTAGAAACAGAAAGGTAAAAGGGTCCTTCAAGAGGGCTGGGGGCCCTCACAGTCACAGGGCCCCACTGAGGATGCCTTGAATAAGCTGTGGGGGCCCACATATTTAAGCATATACAAACATTTGTTTTACATTTACATTTATGCATTTGGTAGACACTTTTATCCAAAGCGACTTACAGTGCACTTATTGCAGGGACAATCCCCCCAGAGCAATCTGGAGTTAAGTGCTTTGCTGAAGGACACAATGGTGGTGCTGTGGGGATCAAACCAGCAACCTTACCAGTTATGTGCTTTAGCCCACTACACCACCATCACTCTATTTTTAAGTTGATGCCCTAAAAGCATTATTAAAAATTGGAAGGATCAGCTAAATGAATTGAAAAGTCCAGATTCTAGGCTTTAAAACGACACCAATTTTGTTCAGATCAAGTAAGTGGTTATTAATTTATTATGTAATTATTATTATACTTTTTTGTCTTGTTTTGTTTTCCGCAGGGAGTGACCCCTCACCGGCCTTATTTAAGTTTAGTTCAATTAATCATCAATAAAAATATGAAATAAAAAACAGTGTTCAAAAAAGGAGTGCAAAACCTATAATAATTACAAAAAAATAAGTTGATAAAAAATGTAATACAATATCTTGTCATATATGCAAAATGAGAGATTTATAAACAATCTTAGTGGGCCGGTCATTTTTGACCGGGAACACAAAATGTGTTAGCACAAAACAAACACAACACAAGGGTTAAAGATGTTAAATACACAATCTTGTACCTTTTTTCTTTTTATCTTTTTGCTTAAAATCAAAGATTGTGATGTCGTGATTCACCTTGAAGTTTGTTGGTTTGGTACATGGCTTAGAACTTAGATTTTATGAAATTCGTAAGGAGAAAAAAACAAATGGAGAGAATAACAGCCTCAATCGCCGTTCACTTTCATTGTATTAAAAAAAACAAAAAACACAGGTTTGGAACAACATGAGGGTGAGTAAATAATGACAAAATATTAATTTTTTTGGGTGAACGATCACTTTAAGCATAAGTGTATGTGAACATACTCATTGTGAAGGTGTTTGCACTTCTGTGTCCTTCTCTGTCATGGGACTGGCTTTGGCACAACCTGCAGTTTGTGGGTCTTTGAGTGGACTGACCTCCAACATACCAGCATTGGCAGGGACATCTGGTGCGCCACCCCCTGAGTGATTGTGCTCAGTTCAGGTGTCACTGGCTCACTGCAGCCCAGGTTGAACCATGAATAATGGATCTGCTACAGAGCTGGAGCCCCTGGGGACCGCCGCAGTCCAGTGCCGTGCGCGCTGCAATACCGATGAGCTATTAACAGCCACTGATTCATCGGCCTGGCCGACTCCACAGGAAACACTATTAGCTAACTGGGCTGAAACTGCATACTAAGACAGACAGTCCTGTGCATTCTTGGTTGTTTTCAGCAGACTCAAAGATCTAAGTGGGTGGAAAGTAGAGATATGAAGAAGAATAGAAGAAGAGACACTATTTTGATCACTTCAAAAATCTCTATTGTGTATCTTGAGGCGGTTTAACATTAAAACTTGCAGTATAATTGGTTCAAATAAACTACTGAGTGAACCATACTGCAATTGTCTACGGGTTTTTTCGAAGGGTGTCTTTGATCAACATTTCAAGCACCTCGACTGAACACCAGCAGTTGCACTAGACCTCCAAAATAAGACTTTGATGACAGCTGCTGTCTGGCTAGGCTATTTAGACTAGTAACTTCAGCTCAGTGGTGAAAGATTTTGTCTACCACCCCTGGAGTTCGCTAGTTTGCTAGTTCGAATCCCAGGGCGTGCTGAGTGACTCCAGCCAGGTCTCGTAAGCAACTAAATTGGCCCAGTTGCTAGGGAGGGTAGAGTCACATGGGGTAACCTCCTCATGATCGCTATAATGTGGTTCGTTCTCGGTGGGGCGCGTGGTGAGTTGAGCGTTGTTGCCGAGGTGGATGGCGTGAAGCCTCCACACGCGCTATGTCTCCGTGCCAACGCGTTCAACAAGCCACGTGATAAGATGCTCGGGTTGACGATCTCAGATGCAGAGGCAACTGGGATTCGTCCTCTGCCACCCGGACTGAGGCGAATCACTACGCGACCACGAGGACTTAAAAAAGCACATTGGGAATTGGGCATTCCAAATTGGGAGAAGAAGGGGAAAAATAAAAAAAAAAAAAAAAAAAACCAAGCATGAATCAAAAATATATAAACACATTTAAAATATGTTGCAAAAAACACAACGGAAAAATTTAAGCAAAGTCATCAGAATTGCAAACAAAATCATATTAATGTTTTTTGTGCTCTCTGACAATTTTGCTCATATTTTAATTTTATGTACACTTACGCTGTATTTTTCTTTGCTTTTGTTTCCATGTTCTGTGCTTGGTTTTCCAAAACTTGTGTGTATAGATTTTCATGTAAATCAGGGGGCGTTTTGTGTCCCCATTGGTCACTAGTTCTTGATTGACAGCTCCTCCTCTAGCCAATCATTGGAAGGGGAAGGTGACATCACTCCAATGCAACTCTGACGGCTGCTGCTCAATATTATATTATTTGTGGTTGATAGATACGCTGCTTGTGTCTGTTTTGAGTATTTCCTGCCAGCTCTAGGAAACAATGTGTTGTCTGAGTAGGCCATTATCATAGTCCGTTAACACATGTATCGAGAGCTGAATTTAGTTAGCAGAGTCTTTGGTTTAGGCATTATTTAAGACTTCCTTGTTTTGCATGTGGACACGGGGTCAGGAGGTTAAAACACACAGACACACACACAAACATTATAGGTTTCTTATGCTTGCATACAATGAATAATTTAAATATGCACAAAAATATTTTGTGAGAAAGTCATACGGCTTTGGAACGATGTGACAGTGAGTAAATGATGATAGTATTTTCATTTTTTGGTGATTTATCCCTTTAATTGTAGTAAAATTACTGTAACACACGACCTTGAGTGGCTTACTGCTTTTATAAAATGCACAAATGTTCAGTAAAGGTTCAATACATTTTCAATGCTATCAGTGTAACAGATGTTAAAAAAAAATAAAAATAAAAAAATAAAAAAAAATAATATATTTGTTTTCATTTTTTACAAGATACTTTCATTTATTTTAATGCCGTCACTTCCTATGTTTTTAATTATTATGTTTTTTATTTCTGATATGTGAAGTGCTTTGAGCTGCACTTTATTTATGAAAAGTGTTACACAAATAAACGTAATTATTATAAGTGTACTATTATTACATTTATAAATGTATTTATTGTTTATCATTTATTAAAGTTATTACAAATGACTATTATTATTGAAGAAGAAAATTAGCCCAAGATCTGATTTGTGAGTTTAATAATTTTACATTCGAGTCCTCTTTAAAGGAAATACAGTGTGTGTGTGTGTGTGTGTGTGTGTGTGTGTGATATATATATATATAGCATGGCGCTCTTTGTGGTCAGCACTTTCTCATTAGAAGTTTCGTCATGACTCGCTCTCATAGAAGCCACAGAGGAAGACACTATCAGTCCCCGACGCAGCAGTCATTGAAGATGCAACGAGGGAGCGGTGAAAAAACACTACAGCATGCCGCATGTGTAGCAAGTGTGCATCCACAGGCGCATGGCAGCAGTCCCAGAGTTTCACAAGACTTGTAATGTTTGCTGCTCATTTGTTAACTTTATACTGTGGATTTCACTGCAAATAACTTTGATTTAAAATGTTGGTACAGGGACAAATATTCAAATGCTACTTGGAAAAGACATACTCATACATTAATGCCCTCTTTTTCAATCAAAGCCTTTTTAGAGAGTATTTTCTCATTTCATTCTAGTTTTATTCATTTTTATTGATGCGATTGCAATCTTGGAATTTATTAGTTGGATTGTGTTTCATACACTTGTAACCACTGTGATATCTGTACAGCAAAAGGTTGTTGTTTGTTTTGCTGTTTCCTTTCGCTGGTTTATAAAAGAATGATTCCTCTTCAGAGATGTGGTGCACTAAAAGACTTCATGAAACCTGCTCACAGCAACACCAGCTACAGTTATAACAGCATGAATACAACTCAGTGTTACTCAATGAAGAAGATGTGAGTGGTGCTTGAATGCTAGCTATTTATTATTTATTTTTTTGCCTGCTTTTATCATCCGGCAGGAAAAAATCTGACCTAAATTAAGGTAGTATCACACCTCTCCTCAACAAGCTGCATGATTTGAAGCATAATTCATTAGAGGTCAACCAATAGTGGATTTTGCCGATTCCGATAACTAAGGTGGCGGATAAGGCAGATAACCGATTAATCGGCTGATCATTTTTATTAAATTGATTTATAGAATGATTTATAAAAATTCT